>NC_056726.1:1876853370-1876980870 GCF_019279795.1 Protopterus annectens
TCATCAGGTGTTAGCCAACATGGCTGTGCCAGATCCTGTTCCTGTAGGGGCACTACTTCCACTGCTTTATCAGTGACTGATGTGTCCACACTCAAACTTGGTAGGTTATGTGGTCATGGTCACGGACATAGTCATGATGACAGCTCATCCAGCAGACATCAGGTAGCACCCTGAATTTTAGTTAGGCCATTGGAACTAGGAGAGCAACTCCTGGCATGGGTAGTTCTTATAGCTGGAGGCAGCAGTGATGAACTGTTTACTCTATCCCGCACAGCTCACACCTGTCTGAGATGCCTCAACGTAGTGCGAGCACAAGTGCCTTGACTGTGTCCATGTAGATCCATACACATTAAAAGGCATCTTGGCCATGCCACCTCACACACACACACACACACACACACACACACACACACACACACACACACACACACACACACACACACACACACACACACACACAGACACACACACACAGAGACACACACCAACAAACAAATATATAAGCATTACAACTGAATGATATAAATTTGTCATTATTGGTTCTGACAATGGATACTTGATGATCAACTGTTTCTTACTTGCACACACTTCTTTGGTGTCAGGCTTGGCCACTTATAAAACTCTCAATCACAACCCTGTTTAAATGATGATGACTGTGCCCTGCCCTTTATACATTTATTTGTGCTTAGAGTTGTCTATGTCTGAAATATAGCGTGGTTATCTAATACTTGCTTACTCAGATGCTTGCTTTAATGGAATGTATTGCAGAAACTGTTTTATTGTTCTTTTTCCTGCTCAGTTGTGAATGATTTGTTATGTACTTCTTGATCATCATTGTATTTGCATTGTATTCCTAGTAGTGCAGTCCTACAACTTAGTTATTAGTGCTTGCTCATACACTTGCGCAAATGATGCTAAAATTGCCTGGTCACTGTTGGGGTATCTATTTGGGCAACTGTAATGTCTGATATACAGTACTGGCAGAGTCATATATGGATATTGCATATATCAGTCATGAGTTACTGCTGACATTACTCTAGAGTTGAGCCATGTTTCACTTTAGTGACCTACAACTGTTGCATATGAGAGTGCTCATTTCTTTATCTCCTTTTTACAGGTTCAGCACTCACTTTGGTTAATACTGTGCTACGAGATGTGTCTTCAGGCATTGACTCTATCTGATGCTCACATAACACAACCATTACATAGGTAAGTAAAAGTTGGGAATTTTTCAGGTATTTTTAATATTTGTATGTGTTTAGTTTCTAGGTTTTCACTTAGGTAGAGGGTGTGTGCCTACCCTCTGCCTTTTAGCCAGAGACATGGAATATTGTGCACACCTACATCTGCCAGGATCATCCCAGGTTGCTTGCTCTTCCTGAGACTCCTCATCTGTATCTGCTTCAGCTCTTGGCCTTGCCAGTGGTATTGGAAACTGTGTCCTTGTTCTTGTTTCTGCTGTTTCCTGACAATGGTATTGTGCAACATGGTCCAGACTGTGAGTCTTTTTGCAGTGGTGCCTGGGTCATACTGCAGGGCACCAATGATATGGCTAGACAGTGTAATTATGATTTGAGCAAGCCAAATACATGTTCTATAATATTCCTAGTGTGAGCATGGATATCATTGTATCCTTGCTCAGTGGGGTTGTGGGGGGTTTCTGCAGTTGTCATGAGCTAAGATTCCAGTGCATAACCCGGATCTACTACTAAATACCTTTGTGGAAAGTCACCTTATGTACAAGTCACAGGTGTGCCACGTGTGTGAGTTGTGAAAACTGCCAGGATTACCTGCATACACATTGTAGATGATCCCTTGGGCATTCCAGACAACCTGACAGTTCATAAAGAAGTAGCCTTTCCTGTTGACATACATTCTTTCTTGTTCACCAGGCAGTTAGAAGGATTTTCTGACCACGGTGGAAACAAAACTAACGAGAGAGAATTATTCACATAAGTACCCAAGTCTCTTATAAATGTGTCTGCCTGAAGGGGACAGCAATTTAAAACATATGAGGCAGGAACAGCTTTTTTTTACCAAATGCTACTACATTCCACTTTTTTGCATTTAACTTGAGATGGTTTTTAGTACACCAGGTATGTGCATATTCCACTCCTTTGCTGGAACTGTTTTGTATCAGGAGATGAGCAGATAACAGTGCCCAACTTGCAGTCACCAGCAAACTAAGTTAGCTACATTTCTGGGATGTTAGAATGGATGTTTGCAAAAGAAGTGCCAAACAGCAGAGGACCCAGAACTGATCTTCTTGGTGAGCCACTAGTTACAATTTTACGTTGAGAGAAGGTACCACTAACTTCCACAATCTGGGATCTGTCAGCCAATTTGAAATCCACAAGATAGCATATGGATTTACATTAACTTTGTATATTTTTTTAACAATACTAGCAAAGAAGGTAAGAGTGAAAAACCTTGCCCAGATTTTGATAAACAGTGTATATTGAGTGACCACTGATCAGAACCTCTATAACACTTTTAAAGATGTTTACTAGTTTTAGGAGGCAGGACCTGCCCTTCAAAAAGAAAAAAAAATGATTGAGATCTAGATCAGTAAAATTGCTTGTGTTTCTGCATAAATGTCCTCTGGTCTGATACATTCCATGGCTTTTCATATAAGTCTGGTAAGACCGATGGGCCTATAATTTCTTGGGTCTATAGAAGAGCCACCCTTGTGTAGGGGAGTCACAGTGGCTGTTTTCTAGGCATCAGGCGCAAGCACCATGGATAGGATGTAATTAAAATGTTTAAGTAGATGCTCAGATAGTACATACTTGACACTGATGTGAATGCAGCATGGTATCTTCTCTGGCTTATGGAAGTATTACTTTTAGTCTTTGACAGGAACTTTAAGACTTGTTCCAAGATGAATTCAAGAGAAACTAAATTTTTAGCAATACTGGGAGCAATGATGTGGGTAGGTGAGGTAATGTTAGCACTAAATTTGTCTGCTAATATATTGGTTCTGTCCTTGTGATTGGAATATATATGATATCATCATAATATGTTAACTGCATGTCAAGTCTTCTAACTACTAAATAGCAGTATATTGTAAATATGTTTCTTAACATGTTGTATGTTGTACATTCTAAATGAACTGTTTCATTTCTGTTTAAGTACTAAATCATTTCTGTATTTAATTATTTCTTGGCAGGATCGACCAGATACTTTTTAAGTGGTGCAGGAATTGTATAAATTTTCTTTCTGATATCCTGGGCCTGGAGTCTGGCAAGGTCAACCATATAGCAGTAGGAGCCCAAATCTGCAGTGAGCTGGTTGTTTTGGTGGGCTGTTGATGACTTTCTTTTTTTTTTAATATACTATCCTGGGAGGGTTAACCAGATACTAGGGAGGCAATGTATTTGGGGGACTGTTGATTCTTTTTAAATAAAATACACTGGCAAGTTCAACCATATATTTCTGGTCCATGTGTTTTGGTGGCTGTTGATGACTATTTCTTTTTTTTTAATATACTATCCTGGCAGGGTTAACCAGATGTTAGGGAGGCAATGTGTTTTAGGGACTGTAGATGATTTTCTTTTTTTAACATAATACACTGACAGGGTCAACCAGATGCCAGTGGTCTGTGTGTTTTAGTAGCTGTTGATTGCTTTCTTTTTTAATATAACAGTCTGGCAGGGTTAACCAGATACTAGGGAGGCAGTGTGTTTTGTGGGGCTGTTGATGGATTTTTTTAATATAATATCCTGGCAGGCTTAAGCAGATACTAGGGAGACAATACATTTGGGGGGCTATTGATTCTTTTTAATATAATACACTGGCATGGTCAACCAGATATTAGTGGTCTCTGTGTTTTAGGGGCTGTTGATGACTTTCTTTTTCTTTAATATAATATCTTAGCAGGGTTAACTAGATACTAGGGAGGCAATGTGTTTTGGGGACTATTGTTTTTTTTTAATATAATACACTGGCAAGATCAACCAGATACTTGTGCTCCATGTGTTTTGGGGGCTGTTGATGACTTTCTTTCTTTTTTCTATATACTATCTTGGCAAGGTTAACCAGATGTTAGGGAAGCAATATGTTTTGAGGACTGTGACATCTCCACTCTGGGTCAGTAATCAAGGAGCCTGAATCCTCACCACTGACACTGGAGAGGGACGTTCATTTGGAATACAAATGAATACACTCAGTATAAAAAGATGCAGACCTTTCTGCATCAATCACAATTTCCCTTAAGAGCACACAGGGAACACACTCAGCCCAGGGTTTGTGTTTCTCTCTGTCTCTCCCCAGGTTCCCAGTAAGACTCCCCACAGGCACAGCTCTAGGGTTAGGTCCTCAGCTAAGTGTCCAAGCCATGTCCTCCAGGACCCTCTCTGTGAAACCAGTGCTTTGTGTCCCTGCTCCAAGTAGCTGACACACACACTCTTTGAGATTTAATTTCCACACACACACACACACACACACACACACACACACACACACACACACACACACACACACACACACACACACACACACACACACACACACACACACACACACACACCTGAGAAAGGCTGGCACATATTACCCACTCTACCAACTTTGCCCAGACTATAAGGTAGACTAACTGCCAGCAGTCAGTTACTATAAGGCTCTTAAAAGGATATCCAATTATAGTGAGTGAAATTAATATTAATGCAAATGGTAATATTGACCAAACAGCAAGGTTTTGAGGAATGGCCACAGTTATCAACAAATAAATATATGCAAGTACTCTCAAGACTTAAATAGTTTTTATAAAAGGACCAGCCACAATGATAAGTTTAAATATATTTAATAATGCATAATAAAAGGACATGGAAATACTAAATATCTATTTACAGTAAACTCTAGAGTTTCAGTCATAGGAAATAATAAAAATATTGAAAATAACACAACTGGAAAAAGTCACACAGTTACAGAAAAACAATACTTAACTACTCTCACTGTATATTCTTTCTGATCTAGAGAATTGCTGTTCCTACTTACTGAATAGAGCAAGGCAATATGATGTGGGTAAGTTGTCCTTGTTGTCAGATCCAAGACAGAATACAGAATACTGTGAGCAATCTCCTACTAATATCTAAATATTATTTATGTCCTACAGAATGACATGACACACATCTGGTCATCTGACTCTGTTTCCCACACTATACCTCATCACTAGAAGTTCCCAGTGTTTAGTACCTATGTGCTACAATACATGCTAGACCTTTAGCTAAGTTTTATTAAAGTATCTGGAGGCATAAAACAATAAAACCATTCCACTCTTCCTACAGGAGCTACAAACTATTCTGTAGCACAGACATTGAGTCTCTGATTCCATTCAAAACTGTGGGATAACATCTTTATGGCCTAACTCATAAAGTAATTGAATTTCAGATATATTTTAAAGTTGCCTGGACTGAGATTAACCCATTTTCTTACAGTATCTTCTGTTAAAACATATACATTTAATTCAGTTACAATAATGCATTTACATTTCTTTCCTTTCCAGCAGGGCACACCGTTGATACATTTTAACTGAGGCAGCTTTACAAATACATTTTTCAAGACAAGCATCTGTACAAATCAGTTTGATATGCAAATGACATAGAATTCTTTACAAAATTCCAGCTATCTGTGCTGGCATATGTTACACATACACTGCCCTACTTCTCCTGGCATGGCTGGCAATACCTCCTATCATCACATTTCTCCCCCCTTTGAAGATTCAAGCTAGTTTTTCAAGTGCCCATTGAGAAACATTGCTTGAGAGAAATGACCCTATCTGGGAATACATTACCCCATACCCTGTCTTGAGATCCCATCTGCCTTGGCATTGCTGACCCCACTACAGTGCTGCATTATCATATTGTGTGCTTGCAACCCTAGGCTCCACTATAGTAACTTGACATTTTGATGGCTGGCTCGCTGTAGCCATAGATGCCCCTCAGACTCCTCCTACCTCCTACTGCAACTACTTAGCATCAGGGCCTCTCTATCATGGTATGGTTTTATCATGTTAACATGGTACAATTTGTGCCCCTGCCTTCTGTTTAGCAGTTCTATCATGTAGTTAACATCACTGACCTTCCTTACCACTTTGAAGGGTTCCTACCAAGCTGCCTGCAGCTTATTGTGTATGACAGAAATTAGAACCATCACCTGCTGTCCCACAGCATACTCTCTGGCTTAAGTATTACAGTCATACCAGACATTTTTTCTGATTTTGGGCTCCTGCCAGGTTCTCCTGGGTCAAGCCCATGAGCTCTCTAAGCCTTGTCCTGAGGTTTAGGACATATGCCACAACAAACTCCTTGTGAATTCACACTCACCCTCCCACTCATCACAAATCAAATCTAAAGCCTCTTCACTCTGTCCATACAGCAACTCAAATGGTGAAAAACCTGTGGATTTCTGGGGTACCTCCCTGTATGCAAACAGCAGATGGAGCAAATATTTCTCCCACTCTTTCACTTAAACTGGTCTGCCAATGCCGGTAGCATGGTCTTTAATGTAGAGTTTAACCTCTCCACAAGACCATTAATCTGGGGATGGTAAGGAGTGTTCTTTAGATGCTTCACCCCACAGTGCTTCCACAGACAAGCCAGAAGGTCTGACATGAAACTGGCACCCCTATCAGTCAGTATTTCTCTTTGGAAACCTACCCTGCTGAAAATCTCTAGCAAGGCATTTGCCACCTTCTCTGCCACAATAGAGGACATCACTCCTTCAGGGTATCTGGCAGCATAATGAACTACCACTAGGATATACTTCTGCCCTGTGAAACTTGGGGTATTTAAAGGCCCTACAACATCCATAGCTACCCTCTGAAATGGCTTCTTCATCACAGGCAAAAGCATCAAAGGAGGTTTGAACTTGTCTCCAGCCTTGCCTACTTTTTGGCACTGCTAACAGGTCCTGCATGACCCTGCTACATCCCTTGCAATCCCAGGCCAATAAAAGTTCTGCATAATATGTCTCTTGGTATGCTTTATGCTCATATGACCTGCAAAAGGAATGTCATGGGATGTGGCTAGAAGTGCCAGGTAGTAGACTCTAGACACTACCAACTGCTGCATTGTCTCACCCTCTAGCCCTCTCTCAGGGATCCACTCTCTATACAGTAACCCTTTGTTCCAGTATACAAACTCCCCTTTTCCTTGAGAATCAGGTGCCTCCCTACCTACTTCCCTCAAGCCGGTTAGTGTAGGGTCTGAGACCTGTGCCTGTCTCAGCACTATTTTTGTGACTCTTCCCAGCTCCCCTTCCACAGGAAGTCTGGTATCCTCTGACAGCGGTCCCTCACTGTCATCCTGGGTAATACCACTCACCTATGCCCATGCAGTCACTCTGTCCAAGGGCACATCAGTACCTACCAGCAGCTGTAGCTCACCTTCAGGATCACTGCTACAGGGTAGCTCCCTCCTTGAAATAGTCACACCACCAGCCCTGGCTTCAGGTGTAGTATCTGTCTGGGTCTCCCCCAGGCTACCAGACCCACACGCCTGTCTCCAAGCCTGACTGCATGTAACTCATGCACACAATATATGGCATTATCAAAATCCTTCCCTATCAGGACATTTGCAGAGATATTCTCAAACACACTTACTTGCTTGCTTGCTTCCCTTTCCACCCATAAAGTCAAGGTGGACCCTGGCCAAAGGCATTTGGAATGGGGTCCCTCCTAAAGCTCTAGTAAATTGTGGAAGAAATTTACTGACCTTTGTTGCTTCTTGGGTAGGGTTATTCCCTTCCCCATTACCTCCATGACCCTGCCGAAGAGTCATCATCTCCCCCTCATGTTGACGCTGTTTCTCCTTTTCTTCAGCCTCCAAATGCTGCAGTCTCTCTGCTGATTCTAATTCTGTTTCTCCTCTTCTTCAGCCTTCAAATGTCACAGTTTCTCTACTGATTCTAATTCCAAACATTTTGCCTCCAGTTCAAATCTCTTTAACTCAGATGGATTTTTAAGTCCTCTGAGGAAAAGGAGAACTGTCATGTTTTGGAGGGCTGCACATCCCCATCACCAAACTGGTTGTCTTCCTGGTTGCTGATCTGAGCTGAAACTAAGGCTGAAATAATTTCCTCTTTAGTCAGGAAAAAAATAACTAGGACTGTTGTGAAATTAAACTCTGAATGTCTACCTTGTGACTGCTGACAGAATGCACACCTTTAGTGACAACTGCTTATAGGCTACAGAAATTCAACATCCACACCACTGCTCACCAATATGTGACATCTCCACTCTGGGCCAGTAACACAAGCATCTGTACAAATCAGTTTGGTATACAAATTACATATAATTCTTTAAATTCCAGCTAGCTGTGCTGGCATATGTTACACATCCACTGTCCTAGTTCTCCTGGCATGGCTGGCAATACCTCCTATTGTCACAGGGACTGTTGATTCATACAATTCTGTAGAATTACAAGGCAAAAAGTGAAAAGGTGTGTAATAAAAGGACTCCTGAAAACATTCATTAACTAGTTGCAAGTAGCCAACAACAATACAGACCACCAGTTATTTTATTCAGGATGGGTGAGCCAACATAAGCTAGTCGATTCCCAACCTCCCCAACCTGGCTCCTCCAGTGCCCAAGCTGCTACTACAACTCAGACTCCGAGTTCTCAACATGTGGTGCAAATTTGTTCTGATGAAGTCATTGTTTATGTACTGTGGATGAAAGTGCTTAGCTTTCATTAAATATTTCTGCTGATACCCTGCTTTGCTTCTTTTGGGCGTAAAAGAGAAAAGAACTTTGATTATTTGTGTTCTGGTTGCATCTTTGCTGCATATTTTGGTTATCTATAGCTAACTAAGTTTCAAGTTAACTGCAAATTGGGTGCAATTGTCATATTACTTTCCAATACCCGTATTCTCCAGCATGGCCTGGAGCAAACCAATATCCAGTGTTTTAGCCCACAGGTTCACCCTAAATATCAAGAAATGCATTGTCATTACCTTTGATAAAGTCTCCACCCCACCTCATATCACATTGCAGGTAACCCACTTGAAATAGACTCAGTTATCAGAGACTACTGTACCTATATCAATTACAAGCGGTGTTGTGACCACCATGTCTCATTTGTAGTTAGAAAGTCCTTCTGCCTTGCACAACATATCTGTCACCATACCTCATCTAGATCAAAGAAGGCATTAGTTCTGTTATATTTCTTCTTAATCAAACTCATCTTTGACTGCAATGTGCCTTTGGTACATACCTATTTAAGCAATTTGACTAGTCTGAAGGTCTGGAGTTTCTTAACTAAAGAAAATAAAAGTCTGGTTTAGGACATTTATGCTATCCTAATAGATTAAAAACAATCTCCCTCAACTTCACCTTGAGTACATTCCTGAGGGGTGATCTCTACTTAGCATTTCATGAAGTGAAAATCATGGTTCATTTAACTTTTTCCATCTCTGTAAAACAGTCTAACATGTACCTGATCTGAAGAGCTTAGCCTCCATCATAATATATAGCATTTCCTGGCATGATAAATTCCTAACCTAACACACTACCTGCCTTTGGAATACATTCCCTTTGCAATTCAAACAGAGCAGCTCTTTATCTACCTTAAAAACTAACTCTGAAGATTGGATGACAAACTTTATGCCAAATATTTGTGGGAATGATCTTTTATCCAAAGGCAACAGACTGCTCATATTCTTATATGGGAGACACAGCTAAGCTTGATGGCTCTCTCACACTAAGCTTAGCACTAACCCATGAATCTAATTTCATGTCTGCAGGCACCAAGATTAATTACTTCGGAGATCACTTTCTAATATTTGGAAAAGTAAGAAAATAAATTCAAGAAAGGTTTTGATAAGATTTATAATGCAGGAATTGGTGCGTCCTTTCTTGAAGATCTTTCTGTAACTTTTCCTCTATTAATAACTTGTCAAAGCTTTATGAATCAATTCAATATTTATTTATAAAGTATTCTGCAACCTTCCAGACTATTCCAGCAAGATTAGAAGGCCAATAATAATTGTGGTCAGTTGTGGGGCCACCTTTATGGGTCTATATTAGATCATCGAGTGCTTAAAAAAGTGAACGGTGATTAATCGACCCTATGTAAGCGAAAGCTTACAATTTCAAACTGTCAGAACAGCAATTTTTTTCCTAGGGAAAAAATTGCTGTTCCAACAACAACCAAAAAAAACCATACTTTAAACATTACATTAAGTGGGGAGGGGGGGCTGTACCCTCCACACTCCCCCTACTTAAATATACCAACTCTGAGACCACGCTATAGTGCCGAAAACGGCAAAGTAACAAAGCAACCAAGTGAATTCTTTCCCAGGGAAAGAATTTGCTTAAAAGCCGCTTCAATATTTTGCCGTTTCAGGCTTTTGAGTTTGACCAAGACGCATTCGAAAGAATGCGTCTTCGGTCTTCTAATAGGGAACCCACCTTTATATAGAGATTCTGTTGTGGCTGTTCTCCATGCTGGAACATAGTCTGAGGAGAGACTGAGATTTAGGAAGGATTGGACTAAGTGATGCTTAAAACGTGCAAGAAAAAAGCTTAAAATATATTGGGACCCAGGAAATAGCATTTTTTTTCTTTTTGGAGATGGATGATATGACCCGATTTAGGGTTATTTCATGAGGCTGCTAATGAAGAAGCCAGTGAGTTAAGCTAGAGCTAGATTTGTTTACATCTTGTGAGGATTTTAGCAATGGTCTCAGGGTTACAGTGGGATATACCTTAGAGATATGTTTGGTATATTTCATGATGCAATGGTACAGTGGTAGCATTGTCGCCTCACAGCAAGAGGTGCTGTACTTTGATTCTCAGCTGGAGTGCCTTCTGTGTGGAGTCTGCATGTCCTCCCTGTGTTTGTGAGGGTTTTCTCCAGGTGATCCGGTTTCCTCCCACATTACAAAGACATACATCTGGAGCATTTCGCCCTGGGCCTCTGCTGAAAATTGGCTTCTTTCCAAGTCAGACTTTCCCAGTAAATAAATAAAATATAACTGGTTATCACATCACATCTGTAGTTTCTGATTTAACTGAAAGAGGCTTTATGGTCATATTTTCAATGCAGTTTATAATGAATCCAAATCAGAATATGAGCATTTCCTTGTATTGCAAATGATGATCTTTTTAAACTTATGATTAACAACAACATTCATTACTATTATCTTGCTGAAATTTGCTGAAGTCTGATAAAAAACTTAGCCAAGTATTTTTTTTTATTTACTCTTTTGGTAATCAGATAGGTGAAGTAATTCATCATGTCCATTCTCAGCTCTAACACAGGAAAAATAAACAAAACTGGGCACACAGTAGTCCACATTGAGAAAGCTAGTACAATAGTTTGCATACATTTGTAAACATGCATTGCGTAACTAATTGTTTGTGTCTTTCGGCTTTTCCCGGTTAGGGGTCACCACAGCGGAACTCCGGTCCGCTAATGTTTGGTAGTGGATTTTGTACGTACCGGGTTACCAGCCCTGAAGCACAACCTTCAACGAAGACACACCCCATTCACTTATGCCTCCACACAGAAGACACTCTAGCTGAGAATCGAATGGGACAACGTCTTACTGTGAGGTGACAACGCTACCGCAGCACCACCACAGCAGTCATTACGTGTTTATGCAAATATAATGCTAACAACTGGAACTTTTTTACAGCATTTTACACTTACAGGACTGGAAAAAGCAGTCTAGAGTATCAGTCAATGTCTTGTACACAGCTTCCCAATAAAAATCAGCATTATCAAGAGTAAAACCAGCACAGTCTGAGATTAATATGGACACCCTAGCTCAACTGCAGCATGTTTCCATAAACATTTCACTATCAAGAACAATACAGAAGTATAAAAGCCTAATTTGGGGAAGTTCTGAATTTGTAGCTAAATAATAAAATTCAGATAGCTAAAAACTTCTTTGGTCCTTGGCATTGTTTTCTCCCACTAGACAAATTGTTTCTAAATAATTAATGTATTGATGTCATTGTTAGCCTGATATGACTTTGGCATTTTACCATTCTAATAAATACTGAAATGGCCTGAAGACCATCTTTTGACTTTCAGCAGCCTTAGGTGCTATGTCTGGAACTCTTAACTACTTAGAATGAATGACAAGGTATATTTTGAGCCTGTCCCCCATGTGTACAAATGAATAGATTCCAGGACAGAATCTACACAGAACTTAGAACTGTACCTCAAATCATCATGCAGCATTTGTATGGCTGTAATCAATTTACCAAGGATTCCATCTGCTCAGAGGGCAACTCTGTGCTCTACCTATCCTTCAGCCCCCTCACCTGAATTGTGCAGCTGTTCTTCACTATCTGTAGTAGGTTTAGATTGCAAGGGGTATAAAGGATGGGAGAGTGCCCAACTCTGCAGTGTAGTAGACAATAGGAGATTGTCCAAAACTACAGAGCTTTACACAGATATTTTCTCACTTACCAGCCATGTAGATGGCATCTCAGGAATTATACTACTAATTGTCTTCTTTTGAATCAACTGGTGGGGAGTGACCCCTGCTCATTAGGTAGCTGAGATACTATACTGTTTGGCCTGCATTTCACAAGGAAATATTTAAAGACTGACCAACTTTGTTTTGTATGCTTGTTATACAAGAAACAAAGCAAGGCTGATACACAGGTAGTTGAATGGGTAGAAAGTCCTATTTAATTATCTAGGATAGTTACAGGGGCGTGTTCATTATATGACTGCTGGATCACTCCATACATTCCCTGACACATCTGTGAATTCAATTCTAGTTTGGTGACAAAAGTTATTCAAAGAAACATTCTGAGCATTTTAATTATTAGTGGGAAAAGCATATACATAAACAAAGTAGCATCTTAAATTATATTAGTAAAAGTATTCCATGCTTGTCTACTGTGATCTTTGACTTATAGATGTTGCTGTGTTTACAGCACTAAGAGAACCTATGTGCACTTAATTCTTTGTATTTGTGCACCATGTAATGTAATTCAGTGTTATACTGTGGTTCATAAGTTCATACTAGGCTAATGCTCACCAGGGTCTGTACAACCAAACCTAGTTTTGTCTCAGATTTTCTTGGATGACTATATGGTGGGATATGTTAGTAAAGCAGTAGCTAAGAGGTATGGAGGTATGTTTCTGTCCATCATAGACATGGGTCAAAAGGGGGTGAATTTGTGATTTCCCAACCAATGATCATGGTTTCTTTTGAATATGGTCAGAGATGAACTCTGTTTTACATAGATGGGGAGCTTATTCTATAGAGCGGGGATACTCTGAGGCAAATATCAGTTCTTCCAAGAAGATTCATTTATGTCACGGACAAAGTTCAGGTCCTTGGATCTAGTATTTCTGGTGCTGTTTGTCTTGCTGATGGGCAAGAGATCCATCAGAGCTGGATTTGAGGATGTCCTATATGCTAGACATAGAGTGCCTCTCAGTAACCTGTAGGATACTGAGCACAGAAATAAGACCTTAAGGCAATCTGTATAGGGCAGGGTATTCATACCCTGGATTTTCCTGGTGAGAAACCTTTGAGGGCTTTCCAACTGTTGCAAGTGCCTGGTTAGGTACACTTCAAAGGGGGCATTGTACTCAGTGATGGGTCTGATAAGGGCTGAGTAGAGTGGTACTATTACTTCCTTGGACCTAGATGCCATGCTCTTGCTTATAAGTTGGATGACATAGAATGATTTTCTTACTATCTTGCTTGCATGTTGGAAGAACTCCAATTGCTGTCTGCATATGTTGCCAGATTACTAACTATTGAGTCAACTCTTAGGGGTGTTTTATCGATGAAGTAATTAGTTTGGGTGGACGATTTCCCACAGGGCACTATAATGTATTTCTTTGCTTTGAGTTTTAATCTGTGGCTTTTGCACCTGTCATTTGTTTGTGTTAAACCCTCTTGTAGGATGTTGACTTCATGGGGGGAATCTATGATAGCTCTCAGTTTACAGTCTTCTGAGAACATGGTGAGCCGGAGGACTTTGACATTAGCCTTGACTCCAGACAAGTAGATGCCAAACAGAAGCAAGCCCAACATGGAGCCTTGAGGTACTCTGCTAGTGACTGGTCTCTTTGTGCAGGTGGTCTCACCGATCCCGACTTCTTGGGTCCTATCTGTAAGCCAGCTGGCAGTCCAATGAGTTATGTAGGGATTTATGTCTAGTTCTGAGAGTTTGGCAACAATATCCAAGTGGGATATTGTATTGAATGCCTTGGCCGGGTCAAGGTAGGAGATATGCACCGTTTTGCCTACATGTATAACCATGATGACCCTTTCAAAGAACTCCACCAGGTTAAGTAGGCGGGACCTTCCCTTAACAAAGCCAAACTGGGATGGGTCAGGTCTCTGTAGGTTGTCAATGTCCTTGTTGATCTTTTCCATGTTAATTTATTCCATGGCTTTACATATTAGACTTGTCAGACTGATGGGTCTGTAGTTGCCAGGGTCAGTTGATGGTCCACCCTTATTAAGAAGGATGACTGTTGCAACCCTTCATTCACCTGAACTTTGTCTGTGACATAAATAGAACCTGATGGAAAGGCCAAAATGGAACATAACCTGTTTTAATGCTGTAGTTAAAGAATGCCTCAAATAGTCCTGATAGATCATGTTTTAGGCTATTTAGGAGGCAACTAGGGATATTGTTGGTACTCACTGAAGCAGTGTTTTTGGACTTAGTGAGCTCCTCCAGGACCTGATCCTTGTAGATAGTTAGGGATATGCTAGAAGGGATTTCACATGGGGTAGTAGGAGTTGAAGTTAGTTGAAGTTAGCACTAAATTTATAAGCCAGTACACCTGCTATATCACCTTGGTCAGTGAAGGTTTTGCTATTTATGACTAGTTCTATCCACTATTAAGTGTTACCTTTAAGGTTCCTGACATAGCTGAAGTAGGTCTTGTGATTGTCCTTAGCCTGGGAGGTTTTCCTCACCTCAGCTGACCTTGTTGAACTTTATTAGACCTTTTAGTTGTTTGTCTAGTAAATAATTCTGCATTGGTAGCTGTGTTCTCAGAGTTTGGGGGAGCTGTGAATTTTGACAAACTATCACTTAATAGGATGTAGTTTGCTTTAGTATAGTTCCTAACTGTTACGGGTTTACTTGGGCATTGTGATCCAACTTCACCAATGAAGATGAGACACGGGGTGGGGGTGGAGGATGTGTCTGTGCAACACTCTTACTTGCTGGTGACTACTAGGTCCAATATGTTTGATACTCTGGTTGGAGTGTACACTGTCTGGTACAGGCTGTTTTTTTTGATAAAGTCCAGGAAATACTGTGCCTGTGAGTTAGAGGCAGTGTATATTTCCTGGTCTTTAGAGTGGTAGTTAAAGTCTTCCATGAGTAGGGTATTTGATTGGATGGTGAGGACTTCTAGTAGATCTAGGTAAGAGATATGAGCTTTATGGGTCATAGAGAGTAACCTGTAGCTGGCCAGGACATGGTAGGGAACCTTCTCTATGAAGACTTGGATGCGGGTGAACTCCAGGGCATTATCGTGTTTAACTAACCTGAAATTGCATTTGCTGCTAACATACATTGAGATACCTCCATGTTTAGCCCGTCTATGGTCTAAATATGTGGCAGGCACTGCAGCCTTCCACTGCAGACAACTTTCTGTGGCTTTAAACCAAGTCTCGGTAAAAGCACAGATGTCTACATTTTCCAGAGTGAGAAGAGTCTGTAGGATTTAGAATTTCTTGTTTAGGCTCCTAGCAATAAAGAGAAACACTGTATGGTTGCTTTGAGTTTTCTTTTGTCATTTTGACATTGCCTAAAATCACTCTTAGAGAACAGGTAATGTTTTAGCCAATATCCAAAAATGGGGGGGGGGGGGTCAGCTGCATACCATCCTTGGCAAAGCAAAGTGGTCTGTTAAGCATGTCCTCCAATGCTGATAGATATTAGATACCCTGGAGTGACACCAGAAACTAAACCAGTTATTAAAATCAGACATTTTCTGTTCATACTGTGACATCATCCTTGGTGAAGGTAGAATGCTGCTCAATGCAAGGTATGTACCTGTGTGTGACACATATTCAGAGAGATCCATAATGTGTTTTTTCATATGGTCCAGTGAGGTACTTCAGGTCGTTTATATCCACATAAATTGTGATAAAATCATATTGGTACCTGTGGTGCAATGGCTTGATTGCATGCCTAATTTTGTGGATCCTAGCTCCAGATAGGCAACTAATCATTATCTTCTCCTTATCCAGCCTGGTGAGAGGAGTATCTGTGTGTCATACAATAAAATCCCCAATGGCAAGAGTACTAGGTAAAGTGTTTACTTGCTGTATGGGCTTTGTTCTTGGGGGATCATTGTGTGGTTTAGGTGTTGCTTTTGGTGTGTGCTTTAGTAATTAATGTCGATAGGTGTTGTAGTTTGATGGCTTAGGAGGTCTTGGAGGTTTCTTTTTAGTGGCTCATCATAAGAAAGTCTATGTATGTGTGGGGAGTGGTATGTGTGATGGCTGTAGTGTGTGCATTTTTGACAACCTTGTTTTCAACCATGATTTTTGCTTCCAAGGAGTTTATGTATGTATATTTCTTGCATACTGTGTTAGTTTCTTTAAGGATTAAAAGGTTGTCTGAGTACATGAGACAGTTGCTATATTGTCCCAGGATGCCCACTGAGACATTAGTTAATTGCAAATCCTGTATTAGGGCTGGGCTATTATGGGTCGGCATCTTGGTTTTGCAGGTGTCTAGGATGAATGCATGATGTTAGATAGTGCTATGATCTTAGTGCTGTTTGACACGCTAACTAGCTACCCTAAGCTTAGCATCATGCAAAGCCTTTCTGTGTTGCAGGTTAAAATCCTAGGTACTAGCTTTATAGGTTTGCTACTATACAGGGTATTGCTAATCGCCACTGAGCAGGGAATAGCTCCATGAAAACATGCCTAATTTATAGCAGACAGGAAAAAGCTGAAAACTATCTCCTGTGCCCTCTGGCTAATAAATGACTATACTTAAGCTCCCTGGAGTGCCCTCCAACTTACCTGCCACAAGGTGGATGACTCAGAAACTTCTTAATGTAAAGGCACAGCAAAAGTAGCTCTCAAATGCAGATTAGCACCCAACTAAATCCCTAAAAAGCCCCCTGGCTGATGAAGCAATTTCTCCTTAAGCCTCCCTGTGTGTTTCTCAACTTGGACTGACTAGGCTACTTTACTACTGCCACTAGAATAGCAGCTCGAGTCTTCTTAATATAATAAAAACACACTTTGGTTAGCCAAAAGTGAAAAGGTACCAACTAGCTACACTTTAAGCCCCCCTGTGTGTTTCCCAACTCAGACAGACCAGGCTACCTTTCTTCTCCAACTAGAATTGCAGTCCCAGACTTCTTAATGTAAAAACACACTTTAGTTAGCCAAAAGTGAAAAGGTATCAGAAACAAATCAAATAACTTGCTACAACAACTAATTTTCACTTTAAGCTTCTTTGTGCATTTTCCAACTCAGACAGACCAAGCCACCTTTCTATTCTCACTAGAACTGCAGTCTCAGTCTTCTAAATGTGAAAACATACTTTAGTTAACCGCAAGTGAAAAGGTACCAGAAACAAATCTAACAACTAGCTACAAGTAATTGCAAGGTGTTGCAAGTGCACTTTAAGGCAATTTCAAAGTACACTAACAGGGGAGGGCCTTGCCTTTACAATTTGTTCTATCAGTAACCAGTAAGATGAGCAGAGGAGTAAGACTGGGAGGTGCTTCTAGGGCTAGCTATACAGTAGGGTGAGGGAGCTCAAAATCCACCAAGTATAAAACCACAACAGGAATAAGGAGGATGGGAGGAAACAAAACTCACAAAAACACTAATGCCCAGCATAGAAGCCAAAAAAGCAATGCAGAGTCAGGACCAGCCGTAGGTCAACTGGTGCCCTAGGCAAAAGGGCTCCATGGCACCCTCCCCACACCACCTGGTGCCCCCATCCTGGTCTACCAACACCAAATAAATACTGGAAAAGTGCCCCTGCTAGAGCAGCGCCCTAGGCGGACGCCTAGTTGGCCTATGCCTAAGGCCGGCTATGTGCAGAGTATAACAGTTCCTTAAATTGATAGCTTTAACTTCAGATAAAGATAAAAACACACACAAAACTTATTTAAATGGTCAGATAAGTGCAATTATACATGCAGTTTAAATGCACTTTTCTGGATACAAAATGTACTCCAAATGCTTTGTTATCAAGCTTTCATCTTTCCAGCAGTCCCGAGATGGCAGACTGCTTGTGTGATGTAAAGTAGCAGCAAGGCTGGATTAATTACCATAGTATCTAGTTACAACTAGCTGCAATAAATTGAGAAAAACACCTAGGCCCAGTAGAGAAACCAAAAAGCAATGCAGACTACAACAATGCCTGTAATTAATAGCTTTAATTTCAGAAAAAGATAAAAAACACGCACAAAACTGATTTAAATGTTAAGATAAGTACAATTATAAGTGTAGTTTACATGTCCTTCTCTGGATGCAAAACATTGTCTAAATGCTTTGGACAGATTTGAGTATACTAGTACATAAGACATAACTTGTGTCTTCTACAGTACGTTGAACTTTTAAATTTGTGTTATCTTAGCAGTATTGCTTTATTAAGGCATACTTAAACATTACCTCTGCAAATATACAGACATATTTTCAAGAGTTTGGAGTGAAGTATGAGTTCTGAAATGACATTATGTTTTTAATTGTGTAACCCTTATCTGAGAAATGCTTCTTCAACAGTACATGTACAATATGAATATTGTTAGGTAAATGGCTCTTTAACAGTGCATACAGAAAATGAACCGATAAACTAATGTCATATGGACTGATTTATCTACTTTTAAAGTGCTTCACATAGCTTTTATCTGTTCCTGATTTTATTTTGTTATACCCCTGAGTTTGCTGCCGAATTTTACTTTGGTTTTGCAATCAGGTAATAATGAATGAAATCACTGCAATGATCAGAACCAGAAATTATGTTTAAAAACTTTTTATTTGAAAGTTGGCAAGCTGGCAGTGTTGCGAGCAGTTAGGTTTGTGTGCTGCTCTGCCCTGCAGTCTTTATACACTCAAACATGTCCGAGTTCATTTATTTTAGGATGCATCATAGTAGTTAGTGCTGGTGTGGGCAGTGCCAACTACACTGTCATTCCGATATAACTGTCAGTTATGCATGGCTGTTGGGACATATTGCAAATGTTATTCTAATTTTGTAAACTGTAAAAAGCATAGCATGGTTAAAGTAAAACATTCAAAACTCTAATATTGGTCATTACTGATTGAATGTGAGTGACACACATCAAGCAAGAGAGCTGCCGCTCCCCTGCACCCCGCTGCATTTAAGTGCCACTGCCTTGTAGTTCTAGCATGTGGGTGGACATTAAGATGTTTATCTTTTTAATGTCTCAGCTTCTTAAAAACAACTTGTTTATCACAAGCATTAATTTCTTAAAAAGTAGAGTTATGAAAATATAATTACAATGTTGGTTATACTGGGGCAGGGTTTCTACTGTGGTGTGTTCTAATATAGACAATTGCCAACCTATTAAGTGAATGTCATGCTTATTAGCCTAAATTGTTTAATTTTATAGTCATAATTCCCTGATTGAGCCATGTTGTTTTTGTTGGCTGCCACTCAAAATTATTTTTTTTAAGTTGAGGTCAATCTACAAGGGTTGTGGGTGGGGATGGGGTAGTGTTATGAGAATATACCTGCAAGAGTTGAACGACGTGATGCAAAACTATAACCACGTATCTTGGCAGAATTCCAGCTCAACTGCAATTCTTTTATCTACTCCATCTGGAACTCTGAAATTAAGATACTTCAGAGGCTGGGTATTTATACACTGAGATCTATGGCTGCAAGAATGACCAGGGTAGGGCATGAAGTTTAACTTGTGACCTAACTCAATATCTGTAGGCCTCAGAAAGCTTAAGTTAACCTTAGTTTGTTTAATTTTGCACTGGGCATGGTGATATTGTGCAAAGATCACTTTGTTCTTAAAATTCAGATCATCTTAGCTGCACTAATAATATGGTGAAAAATAAAGTAGCCTCATCTGTTGTAGAACTACGAATGAACTATATGGATTCTTGTAGGTACTCACTTTATTCATCTGATGCAGAGTTGAACAAAAAGCAAGTCTCCATAAATTTACAAGATGATTATTCAATAAATATACACATGGAGAGCAATAACAATCTTACTATAAACAACGGGAGTTTTTGAAATCTTGAGATGCAAACTTTTTATATGTCGCAAATAATTATTTTGTTTTCTGTCTACATGCAACTATTGTCTCACAGTTTAGCAAAATTAAAAACAGCAGCACTAAAAAAATGTAGCCCCCCCCCTCCCCAATGCATTGCCATTTGTGATCAGCAATCAGGAATAAAAGAAATAAAAAATAGATCTGTACTGTGGAATACGAAAAAAGGTCTCATCCATTGACTACTGTCATAATAAAATGCTGCCTAAGGCAATTGCCTATTGCCTCATTTGGACAGTTTCACTAACTTTAATAGAATGTCCCTTTACTTCGGAAGGAGGAAGGCTCAGAAGGGGCAGTTTAATCATCAGGAGATTAGGAGAAGGTTAAATTCAGGGTAAATGCAAGCTTAGCAGTACAAGAGCTCTGTAGCTAAGTAACTGGCCCTGTCTAAGCTCTTCACACATAAATAAGTGCAGAGAGTCCTGCAACCCCCAACCCCACAAAAGGTCATTGTTAACTAAGGTTGGTGCATGTGAAACATTTTAGTGTTGTTTTTGCTTTTCCTGTACTTCTTACAGTTAAAATACACACACACACACACACACACACACGCACGCACGCACGCACACGCGCACGCGCGCACGCGCACACACGCACACACGCACACACGCACACACACACACACACACACACACAAATCTCCTGATGAGGCTATGACCCAAAAATATCTGCAAGCTTGTCTAAAGAAGTGAGTACCGAAACATGTAATCTGGTACCCAAGCTACAGCTTCTAATTGAATTGTGGCATCACATTTAAAATGTCTTAATTACTGTGTCATTTTTGGGGAATGGGAGTGCTTATGAAGTGATAAGAATGAGCAATTGCCACAATTATACAAAAATTGTTTAGTCTAAATCTTTGATGCAGTTTTCTAAACTGTTTTTTTTAGATATACCTATGCATATATATCAGTGATTGCCATTTCCTAGTGGTGACTGAATGACCTACAGGTAAAAGTTCATAATCTTAGGATTCCATAGTCTTTTTTGTATGTGCATCTAATACTGTATATTAGCACGATGCATGTTATTAATAAATAATTTTCCCTGTCATCTTGCGTAGTCAAAACTGATTTCAGATATTTTCATGTGCCCAACAAAATATAACTTCATCCAATCTGTATGGATATTACATATGCTTGCAAGTGCCAGTGTATGAGACGTGATTCTCTCCTTTGATTACTGATTCGGGTACATGCTTCTTGATATCAAATTTAGTTAGGTTATCTTGATGACATTTGTAGAACACACTGCCTTACTGGTATGTGGGTAGTAGTACCCTACTACCCTCTCTGGCAGTCTCTTAAAACTTCAGGCTCTTCCCTAAAACTTCAGGCTCTTCCCCCTGCTTGTCTGTGGCTGTGAAAGACTAGTCAGCTACCAGAGCAGGATAGTCTTTTACAGCCAGAGACATCAGCTCGCACTTTTTTCATTAGGGAGAAAAAAAGAACAGAAAATGGAAAAACACAAGAATTGCAAACATCTACTGTTCCAATCCAAAGCCAACCCCCCAACACCAAATGCTGTTAAACTAAAAAAGCAGCAACCACCAACCATGAACAATGTGCATCCAGCTAAAGGGGGGGCAGTGTGATCTACGATAATCTACTATTACAGATAAGTAAAACTTACACAACTGTTCTTTGTCCTATGTTCACTAAGCACACTGCCTTAATTGCATATGGGTAGATTCGCAAGGCTTACCCAACCTGAGAGGAGATAAGGGTCCAGAAGCCCCTGGAGAATGGTTCTCATTAAGCCTGCGCTGGATCTAGAAAAGGCATCCAGTTTGTAGTGGTTCATACAAGTGTGGACCAAGGACCAATTTGGTACCTGGAGAATACTTCTAGAGTCCACCCATTTCCATAATGTTACTGAAGAAAAGGCCCTAGTGGAATGTGTCTTTAACTTACCTGGATTCACCTCTCTATAGTGGGTGCAACAAAAGGCAATATCAGAGAACAGCCAATGTGTAGTGGTTTGCTTAGAGACAGGTTGGCCTTTTAATACCCATTAGAAGGAAGTAAAAAGCCTTTTGGCCTTCCCAAAGGGGTTTGTCCTGTCAAGGTAGGATCTAAGCTGCTGAAGCACATCCAAAGTATGAAGTATTGTCCATCTTAATTCTTAAATATGCTGGTTGGGATTGAATTCATAAATCACTGACAGCATTAGAGAAGGATTCATGTGTATCACAACCCCATATCTGTGGAAATCAGGAAAGGTTATCCCATCATGAGAGCTGCAGCTCAGAAACTAGCCTTGCCAATGTCAGAGCAATAAGCAAAACAGTTTTTCAGGATAGGAACTTAAGATCTGCATGAGCTGCTGGTTCAAATTGTGGCAAGGTATTTTTTTAACCATAATAGAGATTCCATAAAGGAGAAATTTGCTCCTTCTTGGAGTTTCTCATGTACAATACTGTATTTATAAGCTGTTTTACCAAAATAAAGAAGGGGGATCCATAGTCAGATATAAAGAAAGGGCTACTAAATCTGCCTTAATGGTCATATATGCTAAGCCATCCTGTAGAAGCTCACATCACATTTTTAAAACCAGAGGGAAATTAACCACAATGGACTACCTGTTTCCATTAAGGTATCACCTAGAAAATGTCATCCATTATCGAAACATAAGATTTTCTAGTAGGAGGATTTCCGGCCTCCTTTTACACCTGCTGCACATCCTCAAAAAGCAAGAAGCTAGTGCCTAAACAGTCAAGACTGAATCATCCAGACTGTCAGTTGAAGTTTCTCCAAACTGGGATGTATCAGTCACCCCTGAGACTGTGTGAGCATATCCAGATTGTGAGGAAGTTTGTAATAATTGCCCTTTGTCAATACCATTGAGCTGAGCTATTCCCCCATTAAAAGAGACATCCAAGATTGCCTATGCCAAAAGGGAGTCACCACAACGAACTTTTGTCATTTCTTACTGAACTTTCATAACTACCTTGAGAATCAGTGGAAAGGGTGGAATCCATACAGAAACATTTTTGTCAAGGGAATCTAGAATGCATTTGTCATCCAAGCATGACTGCAAGGATATCTGAAACAGAATGTCAAAAGCTGTCTGTTTTGAAAGGAGGTAAACAGCTCTATTTTAGGTGTTCTTCATATCCGGACTAGATTCTGGAACACCACAACCTTGTGTTTTCACTTGTATGAGTTTGCCAAGGATCTGCAAAGTCTATTTGCTATAATGAACTGCTCTAACAAGGAGGAGGATGCCTAAAGAATCCGAGAATATGACAATCCAACTCCTCAGGCAATAGGTGCCACCAGACACAAAGAAAAAGACCTCGTACTCCTAAGAACGTTCAGGTACTGCATTGTTGAGGTGAACTCTGAAACAGCCACAGAAGGACCCAGAGCCCAAAGGTGGTGAAGAACTTTCAAAATGTGAATCACCACCAATAACTCCAGATACAGATATGCTTCAGTGCACCCTTGGGTCCTCAAGTGGCTAGCATTTGCCTCCCCATCGACACAGCTGTAAAACTGGAGTCTAGATTGCACTGACCATGGAGGGGAGACATTAAGTTTTAGAAAAAAATACCTAAATGTTTTGTCTACCATTAAAACACTCATCTGAAGAAAGGCAGAACTGGCCAATGGGATTCTATGGAAAGAAGAGGCTGAGAGTGACAATTTCAGACATAAAAAATAACTTTCCTTAAAAAAATGGGGCCCATGGTAGCAATAGAATAAAGGACAAGTTCTGTCCAGAATTACTATGGATTCTCTGCTGAGGTGACTTTCCTTGTGGAGAATACACAAAACAATGTCTGGTAATATCACCTAGACTCTGCAACAACATGCTGTGAAGGAAAGGTTAGTTTGCTTTTGCTTTCCTGTATTTTGTATTACTTTCTTGCCTTCTAATTTATATATTGTGATTGTTTTCTTTACCCTGTATTTTACTTGTATTCTGCTTTTAATTGCAAATTAAAACTAGGAAAGAAACCACAACTGTATCTCTTGTGAGTCACACAGATTTTTTTTCACACATTCCCACCCTGGTGCTGTTGTGTTTTTAAACTCAACTGTCTTTTTAGTTGCCTGCCCCTTATGTTAATTTGACCACATATCTCCTAATATCTCCCCTTTCATTGGCTGTTGTAAGCATAAAATTATCATTTTGTTAAACACCCCCTTCAACTATTTAAATTTATTGGCCATCCCACCACTGTATCCATAGAACCAGAATACAAAGTGTCTATCTTGCAATCTATATTGCTCTTTTACAATTAGTGGCTCCCCACTTAAGCTTTATCTGTCTAATTTACCCCCTATTTCATATCTAACTGCTTAGTGCACACTGCAGTGCTTAGGTTATTAACTAATTTTCCCTTCTTACCTTTAAAATCTGCAGCATCTATTGCAAGAGCACCAATTATTGGAGATCCAACATTCTACCTCTCAGTAGTCATCTTGGGATTAGTGCTTCTGTTTTCTCCTGGTGAGAGAAGGAGCACAGGGACATTATTTCCTGGAGAATGCTGATCACTGGAAAGCCTAGCTGCTTCATAGGTGACAGCTTGGAATGTATGCTTATATTCTGCTCCGGGTGAGAGAAGGAGCAGAGCGCATTGATTTCTGACTGTTTCTGGTTAGAAAGTGAGTGTCTGTGCTTGGGGTTCCTGATTGGTCTAGTTGCTATTCAAGGCATCTACCAGGAAAAGGCTATGACAAGTCTACAGTCCCTTGCATAATCTGGGACAAGACTATAGGTCACCAAACAGGCTGTGGCCTGTTTCTCATCTTGGGATTGGAGCTACTGTTTTGCTTCTGGTGAGAGAAGATGCAAAGGAGCATTGTATCCCAGCAGAGTGAAGCTGCGGTGACACCAGCACTAGTAGTAGCTAGGTAGTAGCCATTCACATGACTCCCCACTTTCTATCATTCTTGATAAGATAATTCTTTGTTTTCAGCAAGTACTGCTTGACTTGTTTCTATCTTCAGAATATCTGCCTAAATACGTCATATTGAAATTTTTACGGTCTGTTTATTAGTTTACCCTCAAGTGTTTGACAGTGCCCTGTAATAGACACAGACACCCTGAGTGACATTTTTCCTGTAAAATCACAATTGAAATTTCAACAATACTTAGTTTGCAGTGACAAGAACTGTCTCCAGGGTTGCAAACCAGATACTCATGACATTGCTTTGTATTCACTCCAACTGTCTAATCAATAAAAATAAATAAAAATAGGGTATGTTGCCATGGATATGAATATTCCCACTATCTCCATTACCAGCTTGGTGGATATGGGCATCCTGAGGCAATGCAGAAATTGCCTCATGTTTACTGACAACCAGCTAATTCTCAAACAAACTGATATGGTATGTGAGAGATGTATTTACACAATGTCACTGGAGGCAAAGCTCTCATACAAAGTATTCTTAATGTCAATGAGGTTGTCAGTAGTACACACTCTGCACCCATCACACACAATTCAGAGCTGACATATAGACCCACATATGCATGAGGCACTTAAATGTAACCTTCCTAAACCTGAAAGACCTTCACGTCGATGTACACATAACAAATACCATCAGCAGCCCCAAATGCACTCTTTCAAAACAACACCTACATCAACACATACAGCCACATCTCATGGAGCCTCTGCTTCTATAAGACAAGCCATCACACAATCCAACATTCTGGTCATTCGAGACTCCATCATAAGACACACTGATGTCCCTCTCTCCAGGTTGAGTAAGGACATTGGACTGCAAATAACAGTGTGACTCAGTCATAGTCCATGTGGGTGTAGATGACCTGAGATGTACCTCCCTAGACTATATGAAGAGAGACATCATGGAACTCTCGGAATATGTGTCCCAGGCTTATATGAGACTAACATCGAGCAACATTTGACCTTCTCCAAGGATGATGCCACAATATTTACAAAATATGACTGACTCTAATATCTGGCTTAGTTTCTGGTGTCATTCTAAGGGGGTGCTATATTTGTCAGCACGGAAGGAAATGGTCAACAGACCACGCTGCTATGCCAGGGATGGGCTGCATCTTTCCTGTCTAGGTTTACAATATTAGCTAAAACATTGTCTTCCCCCATAGTGCCTTTTTTAGCCAATGCCAAACTGAAAGTACTTATGACATAGCAAATCAAAACAAAGAAAATATAATGGTATTACTGTTCAGTGCTTGGAGTCTAAACAAAAAACTCCATTCCCTAGAAGCTCTCTTCACCCTAGAGAATGCTGACATCCGTGTGGCCACTGAGACGTGGTTTAATGCCATGGAGAGCAAACCAACTGTACAAGGTTATAATGCCTTCCACACATTTAGATCAGCTACTACACAGACAGGGACAAAAGGTGGAGGTGTCTTGATTTACATCAAAAATAAATATACCTCAAGGCTGGTCAAATAGGGCAATGTTCTTGAGCTACTCCATGTTCAAATCTCCAAAGGCAAAATAAAATACCCCTTCCTTGCAAGTTATAGATTCCCCTCTGTGACCCAGGAAATCCATACCATGTATTTACAATTATTGGAAACACTCACCATCTAGCCCAATATCGTATTCATGGGCAGCTTTAATTACCCCACTATTAACTGGGAATCCTATATGACACCAAACGTACAGACACAGAGATTCCTGGATTTTGTAAACACAAACTCCCTGGACCACTTTGTCACTACATTAATTAGGGGTGCAATCATACTGGATCTGTTCCTCATTAATATGGTAGGCTACTGCACATACCCTTGTGTAATGTCTTCCATGGTATGGTCAGACCACAAAATGGTCTCCTTTGAAGTAAAAATAAAGCCTGGACCCCCCAGCTAACCCTGGAATATTTGATAGCTACAATAAGGCTAACTTCCTGTAGTTAGGTGATAACCTGGCAAAAATTACAAGCCCCCATAAACCCTGAGAGCACTGCTGCCTATGCAGAAGTGTTCACAAAAAACATATACAAACGTTAATAGTTGCATAGAGGCAGCTGTAGCCACCAGGAAGAAGTACAGAACTAGCTCAAAAAAGAAGCCACCCTGGTGGAATCACAAAATCAATAGGTTGTGTAACAGAAGGAAGAAAATCATGGCAAAAATTAGGAGGTGGAGCACCCAGCAAGATAAAAGCACTCTCATCAAAACTAAGCAAACAACTCAGAGGACAAATATAAAGTCTGTGAAAGCCAAATTTTAGGTAAATTTGGCCTCCCAGGCCAAGGACAACCACAAGACATTCTTTAGTTATGCCCACAACCTCAAAGACAATCCACAATTGTGTGCAGAGCTTATACTGAGCCAGACGTTATATCAAACCTACTGGATGACAAATTCAGCTCCAACTTTGCCCCTCTCTCCCCCTCAACTTCCCCTCAGGAAATACCATCAAACATAACTTCTCCTTCCATCACTAGAGAACAGGTCTCTTTAAGGCCAAGAATGCTGCATCCATGGGCCCAGACAATATCCCAGGAAGCCTTCTAAATAGCATGAAGCATAATCAAGTCCTCTGGAATTGCTACTTAACTGCAGCCTCCAAACAGACTCCATGCCTCATGAATGAAGAGCAGCAGCAATCATCCCTTCGCACAAATGTGGGCCATCTACAGACCCTGGAAACTGCAGACCCATAATTCGCGCTAGCCTCATATGCAAAGCCATGGAAAGAATGATCATGGAAATGATTAATAATGATATAGTAAATCTGCAAACTCTGGATCTATCCCAGTTTGGTTTTATCAAAGGCAGGTCATGCCTACTCAACCTGGTGGATTTCTTTGAGAAGGTCCCCAAAGCAATAGATGAGGGCATAATAGTTCACACTGCCTATCTTGACCTGGCCAAGGCATTTGATACAATACCCCACTTGGACATTGTTGACAAACTCAAGAAATTAGATACAAACCTGTATGTCACTTGGTGGATAGCCAACTAGATCAGTTCACAGACAGGGCCCAGGAAGTTAGAACTGAGGAGTCCACTTCTATCTTCTTCTTCTTCTTTCGGCTTTTTCCCGGTTAGGGGTCGCCACAGCGGATCACCTTGTCCGCACATTGAATGGCAGTGGAGTTTTACAGTGTCGAATTGCCAGCCCGGCGCCCAACCTTCCACAGAAGGCACACTCACACGCACACCTAGGGCCAATTTAGAGTGTCCAATCCACCTGCAGCATGTCTTTGGGAAGTGGGAGGAAACCGGAGCACCCGGAGGAAACCCACGCGACCACAGGGAGGACATGCAGACTCCGCACAGAAGGCACCCCAGCCGAGGATCGAACCGGAGAACCTCTTGCTGTGAGGCGGCAATGCTAACCACTGCACCACCGTGGCCGCCCTGAGGAGTCCACTTCTATAAAGAGGCCAATCCCAAGTAGAGTCCCTCAGAAATTGGTCCTTTGACTGCTCCGTCTTGGCATTTACTTCTCTGAAGTCAAGGCCAATGAGAATGGTATTTTGCTAACTAAATTTGCAGATGATTGCAAATTAGGAGCTATCACTGAATCCCTCACCACACAAATGTTTTCCAGGAAGGGCTGACACAGATAAACAACTGGTGTCAGAGCCATGGACTAAAACTAAATGCCAAAAAATCCATGATAGTATCCTTCCTGAAGTCATTCACCCCTTTCAACTATCATATTGACAACACACCTTTTAGAGCTGACTCAGTAGTCAGAGACTTAGGGACACACATAGACAGTACTCTAGCCTTTGACTATCATGTGTCTGAAGTAGTGAGGAAATCATTCTATGTTGCATAACTTATAAACAAAGGTATGGCATCAGACCTATCAGTGAGTATAATGCCCCCTTTGGTATGTACCTAACCAGGCATATCCAACAATTGGAACATCCACAGAGGTTCCTTACTAAAAGAATACAGGGCATTAAGTAAAACATCCTATGCAGACTTCCTCAAGGCCCTATCCCTGTATTCTGTCTTCTACAGGCTGTTGAGGGGAAATCTATGCCTGGCATATAGGGCATTGTCAAACCCCTCTCTGATGGACCCCCTGCTTATCCACAAAATAAAGAGCACCAGAATTACCCATTCTAAATACTTAAACCTTGCCTGTGATATAAATAGGACCTGCTGGAGAAACAGGTATATATCCCAGAGACTACCCTGTTTCTGGAACAGACTCCCCATCAATGTGAAACAGACTTCCTCCCTAACCCAATTCAAGTGCAACTTGGACAACTGGATGGGGAACAGGAAATTCATCCCTGGCTTGGCACCTATGTCTCTAATGGACACAGGCAACCTGTAAATGGTTCAGCTCTCAGGCCTGTGCTTACACTTCTCAAGGATACCAGAATTTGTCTGAGATTTGGGATCCATGGCTAGGCTTATAAAGGCCCTTATGGTTGTTAGCCTGGTAAACACCTATGAATCTTTGAACATGATTTTGACTTCAGAAAGAAAGGCCCTTGCTAAGCATGAGTCAATTAAGCAACCCAGAAAGATCAGTCTTTACAAAGGTGCCAGACACGACTTCTGGAGATTCAACTTGAACTCTAGCTAGGACATGAAGTCTGAGACATACTCTCTCATGATTCCAAGCACCTAGAAGCCTATTTCGCAGGTCTTCCAAGTATAGGAAAAAAATGAATAGCCAGAGTCTGACAGTAGACCACAGCCAGGATAAGGCATTTGATAGACTCTTGTAGTGCAGTATAAAGACCAAATGGCAATTATTAACCTGGCAGTGAGGACCAGGTACCACAAATCTAAGAAAAAGGAATGGACCAACACTGGTCTCCATGATAGCTCTGATTTTGGGAGAAGTAAAAATGTGGAGAAGAAGATTTCTCAATTTTATGAAGGAAAGAGCAATTAAAGTACTTTGGTGACCAGCATTTGCCAGATAAAAGGAGGGGATCACAAAGTTAGGTCCAGAGGATGAGAAAGTGCCTCCTAGAAGAGAGGCATCTGATATTAACACTGCTACCTGAAACCTCAATCAGCATGGTTGAGCACCCATTTGTCAGGAATCAGTGATGGGCAGGCTGCCTTGCTGAGAGCTAACTATAGAGTCAAGGAACCTAGGCAGAGGACTTGAGAAAGATGGATGCTACACCTCAGAATATTCACAAGAGAAAAGGGGATTATTCATTTATGGTAAACAAATCCCTTTTGTTAGGCTGGCTGTAGAACTAGACCTACCATTAACTTGTGGTACCCTGGTTTAGTTCAGCTGGGACCTCTGTTTGGTAAATCATTGAAAATAACCCTGCTTATAGGAGGAAAATTAGAAATAATTAAACATTTTCAACAGTCATGTCTCTGCTCAGTTCTGTCATCCCACTGATTAAGGGTCTGATTAGTTGCTGAACAAAATATACAAAATCAGACTCAAGTGGCACAGACATAATCTCAGGTATAAACTCATCAGAAAGATTTTGACCATGTCATCAAGCATACCTGTTATATTCTGCAATTATAGAATAGAAAAAGATCCCTCCAAGTTACTTCCGAAAACATATTTTGAGACAAATGAAAGCACAAAATATTTGACATAGATGTTTTGCTCAGCAGATAACAAAGCTACAACTCCTCAATAGAAATTTACACGTACAACACTGGTAGTAAAATACTTTATCCACTATTTTGTTGTTCTAAGCCAGCTTGCTTTTCTAAGATTTCAGGCAATTGTTTAGTTTATCTGAAGAGACTGGATTTGAAGAAGACAAAATACCGGATTCATAAAGGTTACCACAAAGTGTACATTGTGTGAACACTTAGTGTAACCTTTTTGAGTGAATAGACAGCACAAGCATTGTGGTAGGGCTATTTTTAGGTTCATAGGTTCATAGGTTGGTACTAGGCTATCAGCCCTAGGGCCTATATAAGCCTAGCCATAACAATTCCCTGGATATTTCTTCCCACAATATTTACTTCCCTGGACTTCTGTCTAGCAGGGTGACTGACGTGATCCCCGGGGTGAATTTCCTATCTCCCATCCAATCGTCAAGGTTCCTTTTGAAGAGGGCCAAGAAGGTGCCCTGCTTGACATGTATGGGCAGTCTATTTCAGAGTATGGGGAGTCTCTGGGTCTGGAACTTACCCTTCCAGCATGTTTTGTTCATTGTGATGACAAGGTTTAGATCCCTGGAGCGTGTGGCTCTGAGGGATTGAGATTTCTTTAAGTGGAGCATGTCCAACAGCTCAGGGTTTGACATGGCCTTGTATGTTAAGCAGAAATTGCCTCTGAGTAGACAATATGCCCCAGAGTATAGCTGGAGTTTTTTTAGATGGTCAGCGTAGGGCATCTGCTTTAGGCTTGTGATTCTTTTAGTGAGGTATTTCTGCGACCTTTCCAGCTGTTGCAGATGACTTGTGAGGTACATACCAAATGGGGTGTTGTACTCTGTAATGGGTCTAATGAGGGATGAGTACAGTGGAACAATGACCTCTTTTTTTCTGGATGAAAAGCCCTTAGTGATGAGGTGTAACACATAGAAGAATTTTCTGACTGTTGTGGCGATGTGGTTATTGAAGTTGAGACCACTGTCCACCTGTGTCCCTAAGTCTCTCATCACACTTTCAGTATTTAGTGTACTGCCACCTATATGGTAATTCATGGGTACATGTTTTTCCCAAAGAGAATAACTATACATTTCTTGGAATTAAGCTTGAGCCCATGGCTCTGGCACCAAGCATCTGTTTCTGTAAGGCCCTTTTGTAGAATATCCACATCATTTGGGGATTCAATAATGGCTCCCAGTTTGCAGTCATTTGTGAACTTTGTTAGCCAGAGTCCCTTAGTGCTGGCCTGTACTTCAGAGAAGTAGATGCAAACAAGAGCAGTCCCAGGACTGAACCCTGAGGTACTCCACTTGCCACTTGTCTGGAGCTGGATTTGGAGTCGGCTACTTTTACAGTCTGGGTTCTGTCAGCAAGCCAGTTGGCAACCCATTGAGTGATGTAGGGATTTATGCCCAGCTTAGTAAGTTTATCTATGATTCCAGAGTGGGGGATGGTGCCAATGGCTTTGGCGAGGTCCAGATAGGCTGTGTGGACCGCCTAACCCTCATCCACAGCTTTGGAGACTGATTCAAAGAAGTCAATCAGGTTCAGCAGACAAGATCGGCCCTTTACAAACCCAAACTGTGTGGGGTCCAGTGTTTGAAGGTTGCCAATGTCTTTGTTTATAAGTTCCATGATAATGCATGACATGCCCTTGCAGATCAGGCTCGTCAGACTGATGGGATGGTAGTTCCTGGGATCCAAGGCGGGATCCCCCCTTGTGGAGTGGGATAACTGTAGCTGTGCGGCAGTCAGTGGGCACAAAGCCTGAGGTGAGGCTATGATTAAACATGACACAAAGGTGAGGTGCCAGTTCATTTTGTAGTTCATGTAGTACACAGCCTGGGATGTCATCTGGTCCCATGGATGCTGTATTCTTAGCTTTGGAGAGTGGAGTTTCTACCTGCATGGCCGTGATTACCGGAATTTGGCAATCTTTTGGTATTAAGATGGGCCCTTTAGGGGGGAGAGGGGGTGAAGTTGGCACTGAATCGATCTGCCAGGATATTGGAAATATCCTTGGGATCAGTATATTTAATGCCATTCTGTTGTAGCTCAAAGCAGATCTGAGCATTGCCATTTAGATTCTTGACATAACTATAGAATGCCTTGTGGTTGTCTTTGGAATCTTTGGCAATTTTATTTTCATAACTAGCCTTGGAGGATTTTATGAGGGATCTCAGTTTCTTACTGAGGCTGGTAAGGGAGTTTTTTGCATCCTGGGATTTTCCTCTTTTCTGCAACAGTTTCTTCCTTCTGTTGTATAGTTTGTTTATGACAGGGGACCTCCAGATTGGCTTCCTTTTTTGGAGGGAGAGCATCTTGGTTCTATTTGGGATGACACGATTCATGCACGAGCGGATGTGGTCATACAGTGCCTTAGTGTAGGATTCAGCAGTTGAACTTTCAGCTCCCGTCTGCATGGGTGTCATGAAGTTTGTCACTTCTGACTTGAGTAGCATGAAGTTGGCTTTGGAGACGTTTTTTATGGAGGTTTCCTTACTGGGGGTGGGGGTGGGATGTGGATGTCAAGGGTGATTTGCTTATGGTCAGACCTGACCAATGAGGGGGTGACCACTGGTGTGGAGCATCTATCTCCCATGTTGGTAATGACCAGGTCTAGGATATTGGAGCCCCTTGTGGGACTATGGATTAGTTGATCCAGGGCATTGGAATTTATGAATTCCAAGAACTGTTGGGAAAAGGTGTTGGTACCTGAGTAGTTTTCCCAGTTAATAGCAGGGTAGTTGAATCACCCAGTATTAGGGTGTTTGGTTGTATCTTAATATTTTCCGGTATGTTTAGAAAGATTGAATTCAGGAAGTATACAGAACGTGTACACATAGTGTACACTTTGTGGTAACTTTTATGAATCCAACCTAAATTTTTTTTTTATTAGAAGAGGTCACTGAGAAAACAGAAACAGAGTCCCAGACAATGGGGCTTAGAGGCCAAGCACGGTCAGACACCCCCCATTGTTTTTTCTTTTATATATAGGCAGAGCCTGCAAAAGCAGTGGAGCATTACAAGCTTTCTTAACAAAGCTCCTCCAAAGCTGGAATTAGTGGAGGAAAGGTCTTCATGACCACTGTTCAAAAAAATGAAAATCCATTCTGAATTCAGTAGCAGCCAGACTGACTCTGATGTTGAATCCCCCAATCAAATCAGGATCCAAGGAAGAGAGAATGGTGATAGAAGCACCTGCATTAGATATAACCTGGGTCAGCACCCTGTAATCAACAGTCCAAACGATGGAAAAAAAATACAGAGACTTTTGCTCAAAAACAAAGTGGATTAAAAGTCTCTGTTACTTTTTTTTTTACATACTCAATACTAGTTGGTGAATCTCCAAGGGGGAGATGTATCAATACTGGCATCCTTTTTTGTTCATAGTCACCACTTGTGGGTGAATCTCCAGGGGGAGATATATTAACACTGAAAACAGAATCTCTGCCCCTGACTTCCTCTGCATCTAAAGAGATTGGTTCTATCATACCTTAAGTCTTGGCAGATATGACTGACCCTCATGTCACACATGGTTGTGGTACCATATTGCACATCAGGGGACCTGGAGTTAAAGGAAGGTGAGTGGTCTGATAGCCTGCCCATGGCTAAGGCTTCTTGGAGTCACAGGTTGTAGTCGGAGGCATATTTTGTGATTTATCAGTATGAGTTTTAGGTGCATAAGGGGTAGATGGTAGTGGTGGGGGGGCCATCAAGTCTGGGGACAAATCTTAGTCAGATCAATGTCAAATGCTAGCTGTATGGCCAGTATATTATCCATATGGACAAAAAACACTATTCTCATTTAAAACAATAAACTGAAGCCTTTTTCTACAGGCCAGAGATATTATTCTGAATACTGCAGTAAGCAAAATGATAGCAATTTCAGTAATCCGGCACCAAGCACGAATACATGTCCCAAAAGACCCCCAGATAAAGGCTGTAAAATAATAAAAACAGTATTAAATAGTCTTAGACAAGAAATTAAGGATAAACTTTATAAGGATTTCTGTCAGTAATCTTCCATAAACAAAATAGTGCCAGCAGATGTCCCAAAGAATTCCTAATCTAAAAAAATAAAGGTGAGAAGTAGCCCCAAAATAATATACATTATAAAGTAGTGTTAGACAAGGAATTAAGTCTAAACTTAATAAAAAAATCCTGTAAGAAAACGTCAGTAGAATCTATATTTAGCAAAACACCAGGACTTGGAGACGGCTGTAGAATCCAGTATAAAAATATTTATTCGACACAAGCGCTTTTGTAGGTAACCCCACTTCTTCAGATGTCTAATACATTTTAAAAACAGCTCTTAGTTTAAATGCGCACCCTCTTGGAGCACATGATTAAAAGCAACCAATACATTGTTCTAGTGTGAACAAGCACTTTCTATTTAAAGCAACATTCTACAAGGTACATGCCATTAACTGGACTAGAAGTCTGAAATGCATGTATACACTTCTGAAAGCCTATTTGTAAAATATCTACATTATAATTCAAACTTCCAGAACATTTCAGTTTACAATCACAAGCACAAATATGCACATATTTACATTCTCCATTTCCATTCTCCAAAGCACATACAAGCCTATAACAAGAAGTCAGTAACAAGAAGTCAGTGATTTATCATACAAGCAATACCACAACACATCTTACCTAAAAAGCTGCCTAGACTTTAACTTAGGACACAGGGGTATATATTAATTTAATCCATGACCTCTATCAGCCCTTAGTCTTACTATCCACTTAGCTTCAAGCTCGTCAGTGATGTTCCGTAGATGCCCCCTCTTATACTCTCATAAGTTCTCCCTGTAACTAAAAATTTAAAGACATGTTCCATATCATTATTAATAATGTGTCTGACCAAGGCATTCACTTTGTTCTTTTTATGAATAGCATAAATGTGCTCACATATTCTTTTTACTTCAGAGACCTGTCTGTCTTCCCTACATAGAAACTACGGCACACTGTGTAGTGGGCCAGATAGACTAAATGCTCTGTTTCACAGGTGGCATTGATGCCAAACTCATATGTCTTTAACTGGTCTGGATGTTCAAACTTAGAAGTACTGTCTATGTATTTACAAAAATTACATCTGCCATATTTTTGTACCTTTCTCTCTATATCTGACCTTATAGGGACATGCTTCCTATCATTTTATCATTAACCTTAGGTTGACATAACTGTCTCTTCAAACATTTATAGTTCTTCCGTGAGTACTTAGGTTTCACATCTATTAGACTACTGATGCTCTTATCTAGTCTCAGTATATTCCAGTGTTTCTCTATCACATTCTTATACATCCATGCATCTTTAGAGTGATAAAATGATATTCTAGCTTGTTTATTTTTTCTTATATTGTTTTTCTGCCCATCACTATGTCCTTCTCTAAAATCTTCACTCCTAGAAAAATATGGTTTATCCTTTAAACATCTCTGTTTGCTCATTTCCTTGATGCTGCTCTGTATATCATTAATATGATACCCCCTTTCTAATAAATCACTACTAGTTTGCTCAACTTGATGAAAAAACATCTTCATGTGTTACATTCAGTCTTGAAGCTCTATAAAACTGGTTCTGAATGACATTTCGAAAAATATAAGGGGGGGATGCATACTATCTTTAGCTAATAAATGGTTTACATGGCATTCTTTATATGGGGGTGCATACTATCTTTAGCTAATAAATGGTTTACATGGCATTCTTTATATGGGGGTGCATACTATCTTTAGCTAATAAATGGTTTACATGGCATTCTTTATATGGGGTGCATACTATCTTTAGCTAATAAATGGTTTACATGGCATTCTTTATATGGGGGTGCATACTATCTTTAGCTAATAAATGGTTTACATGGCATTCTTTATATATGGGTGCATACTATCTTTAGCTACTAAATGGTTTACATGGCATTCTTTATATGGGGGTGCATACTATCTTTAGCTAATAAATGGTTTACATGGCATTCTTTATATGGGGGTGCATACTATCTTTAGCTAATAAATGGTTTACATGGCATTCTTTATATGGGGGTGCATACTATCTTTAGCTACTAAATGGTTTACATGGCATTCTTTATATGGGGGTGCATACTATCTTTAACTAATAAATGGTTTACATGGCATTCTTTATATGGGGGTGCATACTATCTTTAGCTAATAAATGGTTTACATGGCATTCTTTATATGGAGGCGCATCCTATCTTTAGCTAATAAATGGTTTCCATGGCATTCTTTCTTATGCAGATGTGTAACCATGGTGCCATCATTTTTCTTTTCAACATGAACGTCTAAGAAATTTACTGTCTCCATAGAATATGTATGTGTAAATTTAAAAAATGTAGAGGGTTGATTAATATATTGTACAAGCTCCTTCAGTTCTTCAGTGCTTCCTCTCCACAAAATGAAGAGGTCATCCACAAACCTCCTCAAAAAATAAACTTTGTCTGCATAGGGGCCCTTCAATATAAAATTGGATTCCCACACTGCCATTATGGCATTGGCATAGCTACTAGCACATGAGGTGCCCATAGCTACGCCATTAGACTGCCCGTAATGATCTCCCCCAAAAACAAAGACATTGTTCTCTAGCACAATGCTTAAAAGCAGACTTACTTGCTCTATAATATGTGAATCAACCATGAACATCTCCCTTAAAAAAGTACAGATGCTCTCTATTCCTACATAATTTGGTATCACTGTGAATAAAGACACCACATCAAGGCCTACCATATATATCTCCTGCATCACTTCAATGTCTCATGTATACTTAAACAAATCAGTCAGAAAATGTTCTGTATCTCTTAAAATATGCTGTATGTTGTTAATCTTAGGTCTCAGAAATTTCTCTAAGTATATTGAGACTGGTTCTGTGCTCCAATTTCTCCCAGATACTATCGGATGCATAGGGGGTCACCTTACACTTTTATGAATTTTAGGTAACCCTTGTATAACCGGGGGTATATTTAAATGAAAAAAAATCATTAAAAATGTCATGAAATTACCCCATTCACTTATATACATGAAGATATGTATAAAAATTGTGAAAACAGTAAGAGTTCCTGTCAAAACATTCAAAGTAATGTTTTAAATCACTGGAAATAACAAACACAATTTATGTATGATTATGGCAGCATGAGACAATGGCAGAACTTTATTAAAATGGCCCCAGTAAAAAAGGTCTGCAAAGTATTCCCCAAACCCATAAAACACTTAGAAAAGGCTATAAACCCTTGAAAAACTAGTAGTCCAGTGGCGGCTGGTGATTTCAAATTAAAGAGAGGCTGCAGGAGACAGCTGAATGGGTGGGGCCAATGGAAAGATGTGTGGCCAACTAGAAAGTGGTGGAGCTATGCTCAAAAACACAACTGGAACTTTAATTAAATACGCTGCCCTGTGTGCCAAACCATCATTATGAGAGTCTAATCAAGACAAAATGAAGTGTAGAAGAAAAACATTTCAATGCATTGGCTACATGACAGCTTACTTAATATCTGGATGGAAAGAGAAAGGTTGTGAGGCATGAAAAAATAAATGACCTTTTAAACACATTACTGGAATACTAGTCAAACTCAAGTATAAATAAAAACAAGCTTATCCTTGCATTGCAGTTCTAATTATAACTTATATTCAGCTTTATAAAAGTGCCAAGTAACATGCTGAAAGTAGAAATCTCTGTGATACCCCACTTGTAAAAATGTTTCTTTTCCAAAAAAGACCTGCTGCCTGACAACAACTATCTACTTGTTTCATGGGGAAAACATGATCAAAGTAAAAAATGAACAGCAAACAAGAAACAAGCTCAAGATAAATTGCTTAAAGGATTACTGCACAGGTTATGGACCACACATGATAGATTGGTATTTTGTTTAGTTTATGGGTAAAGCCTGCAAAGATGACTGCAAATCTCCAACAAATGTAATGAGCTTCCTAAAATACTGTAATCCTGTCCTTTATTACAAATATTGTCATATGCATTTCAATATCTAAGGCTTGTACATTATGTAGTTATGTAAATATTCTCTGCATGGCAACAACAAAAAGGCTTTCAGTGTTGGTAATTATTTAACAGTATGCTTATTAAAGGTTACTTGCATCTTACAATCTCAGACAAGCATACCCCATGGTCATTAAAGCATTGCTACTTTAACACAAAGCAACAGGGCACTGTGACAGCATGCATTTTCTGAATAATAAGAAGCATAAGTCAACAGTATAAAAATATGACAGAAAACCAGAACATTCTGTAACATCAAGGACAGATGAAAAGCCACTGTCGTACTTGTGTCTACCTTGGATGGGGGAATACTCTGCACACTTACACTGCATAACTACTCCTTGCCTTGCTTGGACATATCCAGAGTCACTACATGGGGGAGTAGGGTGCAACAAGTATGTCACAATTTGAAATGTCTCTGGCTGATGGTGATGGCTCTGACACTCATACCTCCCAACCTCAGAGTAAGAAATCTGGACAAAGCCATACATAAAAGTGGGACACAGGCCCAAAAATAAGGACAGTTTTTAAATATTGCTCTTATAAACTTAGAAAGATAATAGAATAGTAGTAGGTCTTGCATTAGTATGAAATTTCTGAAGGGTATGAAATCTGAAACTCAAACATCTGCCATTATTTTCTAACTTCAATCTTTAATGATTTCTGTAATTGCTTAATGAAATCTTGGAAAGTGAGAGAATGCCTGAGGAATGGAGGAAAAAGTGTTTTGGTACCGATTTTTAAGAATAAGGGTGATGTGTAGAGCTGTAGTAACTACAGAGGGATTAAATTGGTCAGTCACAGCATGAAGTTATGGGAAAGAGTAGTGGAAGCTAGGTTAAGAAGGGACGTGATGATTGGTGATCAGCAGTATGGTTTCATGCCAGGAAAGAGCACTACAGATGCGATGTTTGCTCTGAGAGTGTTGAAGAAGAAGTACAGAGAATGTCAGAAGGAGTTGCATTGTGTTTTTGTAGACTTAGAGAAAGCATATGACAGGGTGCCTAGAGAGGAGTTGTGGTATTGTATGAGGAAGTCAGGAGTGTCAGAGAAGTATGTAAGTGTGGTACAGGATATGTACGAGGGTAGTGTGACAGTGGTGATGTCTGCGGTGGGAGTGATGGATGCGTTTAAGGTGGAGGTGGGGTTACATCAAGGATCAGCTCTGAGCCCTTTCTTATTTGAAATGGTGATGGACAGGTTGACAGACGAGATCAGACAGGAGTCCCCGTGGACTTTGATGTTTGCAGATGACATTGTGATCTGTAGTGAGAGTAGGGAACAGGTGGAGGAGACCCTGGAGAGATGGAGATATGCTCTAGAGAGAAGAGGAATGAAGGTCAGTAGGACTAAGACAGAATATATGTGTGTGAATGAGAGGGAGGATAGAGGAATGATGAGGATGCAAGGAGTAGAGGTGGCGAAGGTGGATGAGTTTAAATACTTGGGGTCAATAGTTCAGAGTAATGGTGAGTGTGGAAGAGAGGTGAAGAAGAGAGTACAGACAGGATGGAGTGGGTGGAGAAGAGTGTCAGGAGTGGTTTGTGACAGACGAGTACCTGTAAAAGTGAAAGGAAAGGTCTACAAGAGGGTAGTGAGACCAGCTATGTTATATGGGTTGGAGACAGTGGCACTGACAAAAAGGCAGGAGTTTGAGCTGGATGTGGCAGAGTTAAAGATGTTAAGATTTGCACTGGGTGTGACTAGGGTGGACAGGATTAGGAATAAGTATAATAATGGGTCAGTCCAGGTTGGAAGGTTTGGAGACAAAGCCAGAGAGGCAAGATTACGTTGGTTTGGTCATGTGCTGAGGAGGGATGCTGAGTATATTGGGAAAAAGATGCTAAGGATGAAGCTACTAGGTAACAGGAAAAGAGGAAGACCTAAGATATGGTTTATGGATGTGGTGAGAGAGGACATGCAGGTGGTTGGTGTGACAGAGTAAGATGCAGAGGACAGGAAGAAATGGAAACAGGTGATCCGCTGTGGTGACCCCTAATGGGAACAGCTGAAAGAAGATGATGATGAATCTTTAATGATTTGCCACTAATTTGGCAAAAAAACACAATTTTATGAAAAACAGACCAAAAATGGGATGCAAAAATATAGAATTGCCACACAATACAGCTGGGAACCTGTCAAGGAAGGGACATCTTTTTAATATTAGTACTGTTAACTTGAGCAGCTGACAAAATAAGAGCATCTACATGCATTTCTGAAATAAAAGTAATCTATAACTCTGATCATTACAGTTATTTATAATTGTAAACCCTCCACGTTTTCTTCCAAAATTGCCATTTTGCGGAGGAATTATTAGGGGGAGAGCAACATTTTGAGACAAAATTGGGGACAGTTGAGAGGTTTGGATATTCCTAATTCTATAAAGCGATTTATTTGCACGTACCTCTCAACCTCTTAATGCAGGAAATCTGGACAAGACCAAATAAATATATTGGGGGACCATACAAACTGTACTAAAAATTGCTATTGTATAAACTTAAGACAGTTGCTAGAATTACAGGTCTTGCTTTAGCATACATTTTTCTGAAGGTTATAATGTCTGAAACTCAATGTCTGTCATTATTTAGTGACTTCATTCCTAAACGATTTGTCAGAAAACCACAAATTTTATGAGAAACAAACCAAAAATAAGAAGCAAAAATCTATTCATTCTGCAAACAGTTGTGAGTTATAGTTCAGCCGGGGCTGTCTGAGTTTGCTGCCCTTCCCCCCTCACAAAATCATGGTCGAATGAAGCCTCCCCCCTGCAGCCATTCCAATGTCCCATTCCTTGGTTATTTCGCCCCACTTACCATAAACACTGTAATGTGCATACTGCTTTACTTCTGCGATGATTTGGATATCATTTGAAAGTTTTATTTTGCATTTTACAGCACAGACCCCAATAGATATCTGCTAAACAAAGCAATGTAGTCTGACAATGAAAATAGACTTAGCATTAAAACTTCTCTGCCCTTGAAACTCACATTCATTGAAATAGCATTGAAACCCACATTGAAAGAAAATACATTTTGCCAGTGGCAGATAAAGATTAACTTTGGGTTGTTTTCAAATCATAGACCCCTTGAACATGAAACATACACATGCTCTTTGATACACCTTCCTGATTTTATTAAATTATATTCCTTGTACAATACAGTACAGTTGTTAGAGGGCATTTTAAATGTATTGTTTTGAACAGTTTTCCAGTAAACAATGAAACAAAATGCATGCACCAATAATGACAAAACTGCCCAATTCAGAACATTTCCATTATAAAAGTCTACTCAAACTTACATTTCCATCATAAAAGTCTACTCAAACTTCTGCAGTCCACCAGTATCAGTAAATATGCACAATCTCTGAAGATAAAAGTCATCTAACTTCCACATTAAAGAAATCTGTAACTAATGAAGAGGTTGCTGCTAGCAAACAACTTTATATGTCATTGTTTCATCTACAAATAAAGTGGTTGTTACCCTTGAGGAATAAATTGCCCATGTTGCATTAAAAAAATGATAAGCTAGTAATATCACAGTAGGGAATGGATGGCAAACTGACAGGTTCATAGTTACTAGGTACCTTCACCAAAAAGGACTGCAGCATCCACCCCATTTACAACACAGTACAGTATCAGCAATGCATCTACCTACTGTGGGAGTAGAACCCACAGCCTTCTGCATCAAAAGTAAGCACACTACCTGTTGTGCTATTAACAACACAAGGAGACTCAGCATAAGCAGTACTAAACTTTTGTTCCCCTGCAGCTCTCATCTCCTTGTAAAATCTACTTGACACTCCACTGTATCTCTGAACTCTGCAGCACAAGAAATCTGGAAAAAGCCAAAATTTATTTTGGGGGGGGGGCAAAAGCCCAAAAAACAGGGACACATTTTAAACATTGCTTGTATAATGTTGGAAAGTTACTACAATAAAATGCTGCGTTACCACCATACATTTCACTGCCAAGCCTTAAACCCAGAGGAACCCTGTGCAAAACAGTCAGAGCAACATACCACTATGCCAAATCAGCTGTTTTGTGAAAGAGCGGAAGACTGAAACTTAAATGACTACCATTTGGTGAATTCAGTTCTCACCATAGCTGTCAACCTCTTAGCACAAAACACCCGAACAAAGCCAATAATGGAGGAATACAGCCCCCAAACATATTCAGTTCTCACCATACCTCTCAACCTCTTAGCAAAAAACACATGGACAAAGCCAGTAATGGGGAAATACAGCCCCCAAACATATTCATTGAATTCAGTTCTCACCATAGCTCTCAACCTTAGCACAAAAAATCTGGACAAAGCCAATAATGGGGGAATACAGTTCCAAAAATAAGGACAAATTTCAAATATCCATGTTATAAACGTATGTACTTTCTGAGGAATATAAAGTCTGAAATTCAAATGCCTGCTATTTTTATTTAACATTTATTAACCAGGAAAGTCTGACTTGGAACAAAAGCCAATTTTCAGCATAGCAGGGAGAAACACTCCAGACATGACTTTGTAAGATGGTAAGACATGCAGATTCCACACAGAAAGCACCCCAGCCAAGAATCAAACCAGAGAACCTGTAGCTGTCAGGCAACAATGCTGCCAGTGCACCACTGCACTACTGACTTTGCTAGCAGCAAAATACATACAGAAACCACAGATTTTATGAGGAACAGAATAAATATAATGCAAAAATCTAAACATTTTTTACAGATGGTGGTGGGTAGGGAATTCAGGCCCTTACTACCTGGACACAAGGTACAGGGTTCAAGCCTGAGTATTCTCTACCCACCACCATGTGTTCTCTAGCCACCTGTATGTAGCAACTGGGGCATCACACACACACACACACACACACACACACACACACACACACACACACACACACACACACACACACACCTCCATTTGTTTGTAGCACCCTACCTCCATAGCAGCAACTCTGTTTGTTCTCCCTCCATAGATCGGATCAAACTCTGTTCATAGCAGCCCCAGCAACTCTGTTTGTCCTCCGTAGCAGCCTGCGCAACTATTTCCCTGCCCCAGCAACTCTGGTCATCCTCTGTAGCAGCCTGCGCAAGCTGTTTCCCTGCAAGACGTCATGGGAGTAGGCTGGAACCTCCAGACTGTGGGCGATGTAGTCCGGTGACCTTCTGGTCTGTGCGGTCATCACTGCACAGACTTCTGGGCTGGCAGGGTGGAGATCCCTGTCTGGACTGCCTAACTCAGCAGTCTGAGTACAAAGCACGCATGCATGGAGTTCTGGGACTCATTAATTTTTTTTGTTTGTTTTCTTTCTATGGTAGGGGGATTGTTTTTAATTTTTATTCTTTTCCTTTTATTTTTCTACAGGTGGGGGGCTGCAGTCTTGCAGTCCTATAGCATGAGACGCCCCTGTAGTAGTCAACTTAAAAAACACAGTATAATCCTGTACTGTGAACAGAAAATAAAGTATTGCAAAGCTGAACTTTTTTTTCCTTTAAAGAAACATGCAAGCACACACACACCACATGCAAACAGACACACACACACACACACACACACACACACACACACACACACACACACACACACACACACACACACACACACACACACACACACACACACACACAAAGCAATACAAGACAGACAGAAAAGCCAAAAGGAGGAATAAAATAACCCATAGATATTACAGTTGCTAGAAAGTGACAGTCTTCTCAGAGATCCTTCTCTTCCAATGTATTAGAAAAATGAGGTTTGTTGTCAGTGGCTTTGAAGGACTACCCTGTTCTGGCAGCTGTTTGGTCCTTCACATCCCCAGACAATCAAAGTGAAGTTTTGAGAGATTGACAGAGGGAGGGTAAAAGGGCATTACTACCTATGTGACAGTAAGGTAGTGAGGTTGTTGAACTCTGTGACTTATTGGTTCAATCAGCTTGAAATGTTGAAATGCCAACATACATTCATTTCAGAGTACTGGACAAATTTTGTCTTTATACTTGTTAGCAGGTAATCATAAACTCATAACTACAAAGTTAGCTTCTGGGATAGCAGAATATGTTCTCTGAGTATCTTAATCTCAACAAGCCAGCAAACAAGATGTGATGTTTCCTGGCTTACAGGCTTCTTCGGTTTTGCTGCCATTTTTCCTAGGAGGTGCTAGCAAGAAGCTAAATGGTCAAAGAAGTTAACACATTTCTGATTTTGTCTTTTTTTCTAGCTTTCTTCAATATGTCTATGAAATTATGGGGTTGAAATAACCAGTGGTATTAGTTATGCTTTTATACTGATATGTTTTAATGCAGGGCAGCAGACATAATTAGTCACTAACAGTTCTTGTAAACCAAATATGTTTTACTGCCTGCAGTTCATTTGTGTGGTTTATGTTATTTAGGGAGGGTAGTGGTGCAGTTGTAGATCATGTGGTGTTTCATCACTCTCAGTAAATTCTTTTGTTTCATTGGGAGCTTGTAGGGTTAAGTCTGAATGGAGAAAGTAGCTAGTTATTATTGTGTTACTTCTTATTTTGCTGTCAAATGTTTCAGTTTTCTGACCACTTGGAGAGGTAGTGTAATATTTATTTTATTTATCCTTTGCTGACTGAGTTAGTCCCACTGGGCTATTGGCCTCTTTTCAGAGGAGACCCAAAGTGGTATTTATATACTAGGATACATTTGGCCAAGGCATTGGGGAAATTCCACTACTCTTGGTAGTCAGGGGGAGGGTTTGTGTGTTACACATCCTGACTTCCTATTTCCTGTCCAGGCATGGAGGCAGCAAGGAGGAACAGGAAGAAAACAGGGCTGATTAGCTTTTGCTGAAACTGGAGTGAAAGTTGTTGAAAATGTAGTTGAAATGGTAGAATCGCTACCACAAGTTTTTTCTGATGATGTGGGTGCAGAAAAAAGCAGTGCTATTTGAGGAAAAGCAGACTGTAGCTGAAACAGAGATGGATTCAGTGGAAAACTTTCAGAAGTGATTGTTTGAAGGAGAGACAGTTACCTCTGAGAAAAGCATAATTAGAAACCTCCAATCGGGAAGGTTGCGGGATGATTATTTGGAAGAAATGGTAAACCAAACTGAACCAGAAAGTGGAGCAGGACTTTCATGGAGTGACATCATGGAGAAAATAGAAGAAGAAAAAGGAGAAGAAGGGACTGTGCCAGAAAAATTTCAAGAGACAAAAACTTATGTACAAACTGTGGGAGAAGGAGCAAAGAAGAAAGAAGAAATAAAAGAAACAAAAAAGAAGGATACAGTACACATGAGCTATAAAAAAGAAAAAAGTTTGGACAGGTATAAGGTTTGGGACTCTATCATAGCACATCTGAGTGTCAAAGTAAAGGAGGTAAGAGCAGTAATTTTAATTAATAAAGAGACTTTTTGTGACTTGATATTTGAGACTGGGCAGGCCATGGAGATTTTTTTAGGTGCATATGAACAAAAGAAGAATATTTATCCATGGTCAGAATATGTTGTGCAAGCTTTTTACAGACAAACAAATAAACAAAAAAATAATGAACCAGTTTAGAAATGAACTTGAAGCAAAAGAACTATAAGAACATTTGTTAACTTTGTGCAAAGAAGTAACGGACACTACAAAAATATATGATGAAAGAAGACTATGAATGGGACTATGACTGGGGAATGGGAATGTGGAGTAATACTGAAAATGAAAAATTATAATGTTATGCATGTATCTAGTATTATTGATGTTCATGGTAATAGGGGTTTTGTGAAATATGGGGTCAAACAAAACCTTATTTTTGTGGAAAAAAAATCATTAATCAATCAATGTGGTAAAACAAGGAACAATGAACAAAATGTGATTTAAAGTGCAAAAAATGTAGCAATACTGGTCATTCATGGCTAGAATGTGAAATGAATGTTCTAGAAAATGAAAATGAAGTTATACATGATAAAGAGATAGAATCTGTTATACAAGAAAATGTACAAAAAGATGTAACTGATAAAGAGGATATACATGAAGTAAAGAAAGTAACTAGGAAAAAGAAACAAAGGAGACAGGTGAGGAAAAAGCTGATTGGTAAGAATTTGATAGGGAAAACAGTTAAAGAAAGAAAAAGAAAATTCAAAAATATAATGCTTAGAGAAAATAAGAAAGGAAAGGGATTAAAATGTTATTATACTAACTGTTCTTAAAAAGGTAAAATACTAGCTTTAAATGGGAACAATATGAAAAATCTTAAAAGGAGAATAGGTATATTACTACAGTGTGCTGCAGTAGATGCACATATTATTGTTTTAGAATATATTAGATTACTAACAGAGGAAGAAAAAACACAAACTTAAAAAACTTTGGAATGTTGTGGTAGTTTGGAACATGGGGAAAGAAACATGCTTGGGCATATGTATATTATGTCAAGAAAGCATTAACATATTAGATGTAACCACAGTGGAACTAGGCCAAATTATGGTAATAGACTAGAGATGGAAAATATGTGTATAGAATTATAGCTTTATATGCATATGTAACAAAAAAGAGAGAGAAATGATGTTTAAAAATATTGTTGAATATGTTTGTGTAAATATAGACATTATAGTGGTTGCTGATTTTAATTGTAATTTAAGGAAAAATAAGAGCAATTGTGAAGTTAAAATGGCTAAAGAAATTATGAGAAGTGGAAACTTAAGTGTATGTGAGAATAACCACTGGACCTATACAAGGAATTAAATTAGGACAAAATTGATTATTTTTAATATCTGATAGGCTAAAAGTTATAAATAAGGAATTAAGTATGCTGGAATTTCAGATCATGTGGCAATATTTGTTAAAGTACAGGAAAATGAAGAATATATAAGAATATGAAAAGGAATAAAGAGAATTAATAAAAATGAATTAGATTTAGAAGAGAAAAAAGAACTTGTGGAATTATGGAAAATCATACAACTATGAGGGAGTTTTATCAGAACTGGACTGTTTGGTGACTTAATTTTAAGGAAAAATATAAGAAAGTATTTTTAGAATGTATAAGGAAGAAAAGAAGGAAAGAAAAAGAGAGATATAAGCTAGTAAGTCTAGAAACATTTAGAGACTTATTAGAGAAGAAAATTTCCTTTTATGAAAAAGAAAGGGAAATATATAAAATGAATCCAATTAAAATTATCAACTTGTTATATAAGCAAAAATATTGCTTAGAAGGAAAGAAAGAAGAGGTAGCACCATATCTGAGTAAAATAATAAAAGATGGAAAAATAAGAGAATTAAAAAATAAGGAAGGCAAGCAAATAAGATAGTAAAAAGGAATATACTAAATAATTGAAGAATATGTATTGGAATTATTTGTTAAGAGAGAAGAAAATGTCAAACAAATTTATAAAGGTAAAAAATTAAATAAGGAAGAAAATGAGTATTTAGAAGAAAAAATAACCATGAAAGAATTGAATGAAATTCTAAAAGATATTAACATGAATTTTGCAACAAGACTGGATGGAATTCAATATGGTATGTATAAAGAAATGAAAGAGTATCAAAAAATAATTTTTATAGAGGTTATGAATGAATGGTTAGAAACTGGAATTTAAGAGAAAGAGATATGTACAGGAGCTATAATATTTATATTTAAAAAAGGAAATAAAGATGAGATAAATTGGAAACCTATAACACTGAATAATACAAATTATAAATTTGTAATGAGAATAATAACAAAACAGTTACAGAAAACAATAGATAGAATACATGAGTGAAATGTATTCTGAAGAAAAGGAAAAGGAAGTCAAGAGTTATTATGGATGATAAGAGAAATAATTAATGATTTCATAAATAAAAATGTATAAGCAAATGTTATGATAGGGGATATAAGTAAAGCTTATGATGATATTCAATATAAATTATTATGGTGCATTTTGCAGGCATATAACGTAAGCAAAAAATATTACAAGTAATACAATTTGTATATGAAAGGAACTATGTGAAACTAAATGTAAGTGGCTGGATTGGGGAAGAAATAAAAATAGAATGTGGAATAAACAGGGCTGCCCAGCTAGTAGTGTAATTTTCTCATTAGTTGTGAATGTAATAGTGAAGGAAATTAATGAAATGTCAAGTAGTGGTGGATACAAAATAATGAAGGAAGTGCAATTGCCAATAATGCATAATTATGCAGATTATATTATATTAATTGTTACACAATTGCCAATAATGTATAATTATGCAGATGATATTGTATTAATTGTTAAAAATAAAGTATGGATGGAAAAAGTAAATGAAAAATTAAGTATAAATTTAAAAAAAATGGTTTAAGTATGAATAAGGAAAAAAGTAAAGGATTTGGTTTTGAAGGTATAATAGGAGGCATTGAGTTCAATGAAATATATATAGATATATTAGGAATCACATTTGGAAGGAATGAATACAGACAACAACAATGGCATAATGTACTCAAAGAAGTTAAGAATATGACTAATTGAAAAAGCACACTTGTTGAACACCACAGTGAAAGAAAAATTGCTTATGTTGCTAACATCCATATGATTCCTATTTGAACATGTTTCTTCATTACACTAGTTGCCACCCAACCTTTCAGAAAAAAATCAGTTGTGAAAGGTCAAATTGTTAGAGCCGCAAGGATGACCACTAGGGATACTGAGTTTGAAGCTGAATGTGTACTCTTGAATACTTTCTTCTCACAGAGAGGGAATCCATGTCAGTTCATCTCTGAGATCATCAAAGAGGTGAAATATAAGAGAATGTCAGGGATATATACCCCAATTTTGAATAACAAGGGTATTAGTAGAATGGAGAGTATTGAAAAACATCCATTCAATCCCTATAGTTTTATTTGTACTTTTAACATGGATTCCAATAAGGTTGTTACTATTTTATTGAAAAATTGGGTTATTTTAATGAGAGAAAGTAAATTCAGAGGCACCTCTCCCCTAACCCCTAAAATAGTGTTTAGGCAAGGGAATAATTTGAAAAACATTTTAGAATCTAGTAGGAAGTTGCACACTAGTAGAGAAGGCATGTATAAGTGCAATATGTGCCAGTATTGTAAATACATTGAAATGGGAAGTAAAGTCTCAATAGCTGATGCTAAATTCACTACCAATGGGAGATATAATTGTGGTAGTAGGCAAGTAGTCTGTCTGGCCAAATGTACATCATGCCCAGCTTTCTATATAGGTAAGACCAATAGAAAGCTGAGCGAGAGAATTTATGAACATCTATATAGTATCAGGAAGAACAAACTAGAAAACTCATTGGCCAAACATATCAGTGAGAATGTGAGTCACCAATTCAAACTTAGGGTTATTGACCAGTTAAGGAATGATGGAAGAGGTGGACCCGAGTCACTGAAGTTCGAAAGAAATGAACTCCTCTGGCAATTAAGAGTAAATGCATGTAAATATCCAGGGATTAATGAAATGAGTACTATAATGTGCATTTTAGATTAAAAAACTTAGTTAGATAGACATTAACATCATTTTGTTGTGGGATGTTTTAATGAATTTAATAGGTTTTTTGCTTACATTTTTCACATTTTTTATTCTTATTTCATATAAATATATATACTCTCAAATACCTTGTCATATACATATTTTAGTTGTATAAGTGCTTTATTAATATGTTATTTATACAGTTATATTATTGAATCTTATTGTACATATATTGTAATTATATACAGAATTGTGGTTTTATATTTTATACCATTACAACTGATAGCAGGGTGGTTATTAATTATAATTATTATAATACATACTTTCAATATATTATTGATTGTTCAATATATACACTTGCATTTATGCAAGTGCATAGTTGTGTTTACAGCTATTCCTTACATTTTATTTTATTTTATTTCACCTCCTTTCATTTTTAATTTTACTTTTGTTATTATAAATATATTTTATACGTTTGAAAACGAATATACATATACATCACTTGTAAATAATCCTTCTGGTATGTTTATATACATTAGTTTTTCCTATATATATTCTTTTGAAGTGAACCATTTATTTAGAGTTTTGCTAAAATTGTTTGTAAGATACTGTTCACCTTTAAATTTTAATTTGATTACCATGTGACAGGTATAATGGTGTATATTAGCCACCTGTTTTTAATATTCCACTGAATGGTCTCTGAAGAAGTTAAGCTATCTGCCTTGACGAAAAGTGGATTTCATTTTTTTGTACACTTAAGATAATTAAAGCATTTATAATTTAAGCACTTTATGTTTTCAGTGCTTCGATCTAGTGTGGAGCATCAAGGATTTGTGCTTTTTGGCGTTTTTGATCTATATGATTCCTATTAAGTATGAAAAGGAATTAATGATGATTATGTTCTCTTTTATATGGGGCTCTCGACTGAATCCAGTCAAAAGAGGAATTCTGTATATGAAAGAAGAGCAAGGAGGTGTGGGTTTCATAAGGTCAATAGTACATGCAACATCTTTTATTTTATATAAGGTATTAAAAGGAATTATGAAGGAAAATAAAAAGTTGATAGAAATGATAGTATATTATAAATACAAAGAATTGTGAGAAGGAATGAAAGTTAAAAAATGAAGTAAAAGCACTGTGAATGAAGAAATGAAAGAGTACCAAAGCAAAATTGTGTTATGGAAAATAAAAAAGAATATATATGGGAAAAATAAAAATGAATGGTTCTTATTTATTCTGAAAGCATTTTATTGTGTTGCTCCATGGAAAGATTTAGAGATAGATAAGAAAAAAGCCATAACAATGAGATATAATAACTATAAAAAGATTATAGAATGTAATTATTTTTATGGATATTGTCTAACAGAAAATTGCCGATTAAGGCAAATATGCCATACAAAAAAAGCAAGATATAATATGTAATAAATGTGGAGAGTTTGAGACTACTGAGCCTGTGTTTTTGAAATGTGAGAGTTCATTTGTGGAAAGAAATATGTAAAGATAATAGGGTGAAAAGTTTGGTAAAAGTTGAACAAATAAATATGGACATCAAAGTACGAACAGTGTCTGGCCTCACAGAGGGGTTCCCAGTGAGGGTGGGTGTACATCAGGGTTCAGCTCTGAGCCCACTGCTGTTCATACTGGTGATGGACTATATTAGCAAACATGTTGGAGGGGACAGATCAACAAAGCTGCTGTATGCAGACGATGTGGCAGTACAGGCAGACTCTGAGCTAGAACTTCAGCAAAGGATAGGAAAATGGAATGCAAATGGGATGAAACTAAGCACAGATAAGATGGAGGTAATAATAGCAAATTCAGGAAATCAGAAGAAGCTGAGAATAGAAATGGAAGGGAAGGTAATTGAGCAGGTAAACAGCTTCAAGTATTTGGGAGGAGTAGTTGAGTGGAAGGGTAGTCTGAATGAATAGGTCAAAGCTAGAATCAGAGGGGCTGCAGCCAACTGGCATAGAGTATCAGGTGTAGGCCTATGACAGAAGAATGCCAAAGAAGCTGAAAAGTAAGGTGTACAAGACAGTGGTGCAACCAATACTTCTGTATGGTACAAAAACCTGGACAGTAAAGGCAGAACAGCTGAAGAAGCTAGAGGTGATGGAAATGAAGTGTTTGAGAAAGGTGATAGGATGCACACTGTGGGACAGACAAAGAAATGAAGACAGAAGAGCAGAAGCCAAAGTAGCTCCAGTTGCAGAAAAAATCAAAGAGAACAGATTATGGTGGTTTGGGCACATGTGTAGAAAAGCAGAAGATAATCTGGTGAAGAAGATTTGGGACAAAGCCAGTCCAAAATGGATTCCTGCAAGTAAGGCAAGTGCAAGGTCCCAAAATACCAATGCAAACCAAAAAATGACCAGCAGATAGTGGATGCCATAAAAATTATATATTATCATCCCTGAGTCAAAACATCAGTATACAAAAATACAAACCGTTTTCGGCTTCAAATTCACTAAGCCTTCATCGGTGTACTTATACAATGAAAAAACACACATGTATATACTGTGTCACTAGCCAATGAAGCAATTACAGGTGTTCATTTAATCTTGGGTCAAAAAGTCCTCACAATTTAATGATCCATTTTCTCTCTTTTGCATTCAACAACTCATGCCATCCAGATTTATTGTGTTTAATACCCAAGAGTTTATCAATAATTATAAAGTGGAAAGAAGCTGTTTGATGAACTTCAGTGTGTTTATATAGAGCATGTGTATGTTTCTTGTTTTTAATTTCACTGATGTGTTCAGAAATTCTATATTTAAGTGCTCTAGACATCTGGCCCACATAAAAAGCTGAGCATTGACAGGTGGCCAAATATATAACCCAGTCAGAACTACAATTCGCAAAGAAGGAAATGTCATATACTATACTTGTATTTTTACTAGTGAAACTGTTGTTTTTTAATAATCTACTACAATGTGTACAATGACCACATGGATAACATCCTATAGTAATTTGTCCCTGGATGGTACTCTGCAGTTTCTCCTTAGGTTGATATATTCCTTGTTTATAATGATTAAAGACGGACCCAAGGTTTCTGCCATTCCTAAAGGAAAATAGACATTTAGCTCCCAATATTTCTGAGAGCCTATGATCTGCCTTAAGGATGTTTCAATTGGACTGTACACTTTCAATAAGTGCCCCAACATTTCTTCCATAGGTAGTCACTAGCCTAGGATATCCAGTATTTCTACCTGATTTATCATGGTATTGTAAAAGTGCTGTCCTATCCATACTGTTGACAGCATTCCTGGCCTGCATAACGTGTCCTGGTTTGTACCCCCTCTCTCTGAATCTCTTAGTCAAGTCATCCCTATAGTGCATGTAGGTATCGTTCTGTGAGCAAATTCTTTTCATCCTCATGTATTGTGATTTAGGAATGTTTCGACATATATGAGGGGGATGAAAGCTGGAGGCATGGCAAATAGAGTTGCTTTCAGGGAATTTATGGTAGACTTCTGTACTTAGAGTGTTATCTGAAGCCCTACTAACCATAACATCCAAAAAAGTAATATTATTTTTATGGTAATTCACCATAAATTCAATTCCCCATTTGTTCTCATTTAGGTATTCCACAAACTCCATCAGATGTTCCTCATCCAATCTCCATACCATCCAGCAGTCATCCAAATATATTTTCCAAATATCTATTTGATCAAGGTACAGATTATGGGAACAATCATATATGATCTGCTCTTCTATATATGCCATAAATATATCTGCATATATAGGAGCAAATGACGCTCCCATAGCTGTACCCTTGATTTGTAGATAACAAATGTGATAGAAAAAGACATTTTTGGTTAATACATGTTCAGTCAGGCACAAGAGCAGTGTACTGAAACCAGGTGGATACAATTCTGACCTATATAGCCAATATTCCAATGCCAGATTTGGGACAGACAGGAAGAAGGTAAGAGGAAGCGAATATGTCCAGCAAAGAGGTGGATGGAGTGTATGAAAGAAGATCTGCAACAGTCAGGCATGAGTGTTGAAGAAAGCAGGAGTGTGGCACTGAATCGAGATAGTTGGCGACAGTTAACATGATACCCCGACCCCATATAGAAAAATGGGAAAAAGGGGGCTGATGATGATGATTAGGACCTCTGGGCATCAAAGCAAAAGAGGTAAGAGCATTATTTATTTTAATTAATAAAGATACTTTTTTGTGACTTGATATTTGAGACTGCACAGGCCATGGAAAATGTTTCGGTGCTTATGAACAGAAGAAAAATATTTATCCATGGTCAAAATATGGGGTGCAAGCTTGTTACAAAAAAAAAAAACAAAAAGAAAGAAAAATGAACCAGTTCAGAATGGAAGTTGAAGCAAAAGTACTTAAAGAACATTTGGTAAGTATATGTAAAGATGTAATGGACACTAAAAATATATATGAAGAAAGAGGACTGGGGGATGGGAATGTGGAGTAATATTGAAAATGGAAAATGATAATGCTATGCATGTACCTAGTATTATTAATGTTCATAGTAATAGCGGGTTTGTGAAATGCAGGAGTCAACCAAAGACTTGCTATTTTTGTGGAAAAAAAGATCTTTTAATTAATGAATGTGATAAAAAAAGATGTTATTTATGTATTAAAACAGGGCATAATGCAAAAATATGTGATTTAAAGTGCAAAAATATGGCAATACCGGTCATTCATGGCTAGAATGTGAAATGAATGTGCAAGAAAATGAAAACAAAAATGAAGTCATATAGGAGAAAGAGACAGAAGAATGTATTTTACAAGAAAATGTACAAAAAGATGTGACTGATAAAGACGCTGTACATGAAGTTAAAGAAAGTAACAAGGAAAAAGAAACTGAGTAGAAAAGCGAGGAAGACACTGACTGGTGTACAGTAAGATATAAGGAAAAAGAGTTTAAGAAAGGAAAAGAAAATTCAAAAATATAATGTTTAGAGAAAATAAGAAAGGAAAGGGATAAACATTTTATTATACTGTTATTAAAAGCTGAAAATATTACCTTTAAATATCATCAGTATGAAAAACTTTAAGAGGAGAATAGGTTAGAATGGTGTGCTGTAGTAGACGCACATAGTATTGTTTTAGGAGGTATCAGATTATTAACAGAGGAAGAAAGATTGCAAAATGAAAAACTTTGGAATGGTGCGGTAGTTTGGAACATGGGGAAATAAATGTGCTCAGTTATATGTATATTATGTCAAGAAAGCATTCAAATATTAGATGCAGCCATACTGGAACTAGGATGAATTACGTTAATAGACTTGAGATGGAAAAATATGTGTATAGGATTATAGTTTTATATGCATATGTAGCAAAATAAGGGAGAAAAATGATGTTTAAAAATATTCTTGAATATGTTTTTGTAAATATGGATATTATAGTGGTGGGTGATTTTAATTGTAATTTCAGATAAAATAAGAGCAATTGTTATGTTAAAATGGTTAAGAAAATTATGAGAAGTGGAAATTTAAGTGTATGGGAGAATAACCACTGGAACTATAAAAGGAATGACATTAGGTCAGAAATTGATTATTTGTTAATATCTGATAGTTTAAAAATTAACAAAAAAAAAGGAATTAAAATTACTGGATTTTCAGATCATGTGGCTATATGGGTTAAAGTATAAAAAAATGAATATATAAGAATAGGGAAAGGAATACAGAGAATTAATGAAAAAGAATTAAATTTAGAAGAGAAAAAGAACATATGGAATTATGGGAAAAGCATATGAGAGAGTTTTATAAGAATTTGACTGTTTGGTGGCTTAATTCTAAAGAGAATATAAAATAGTGTTTTAGAATGTATAAGGAAGAAAAGAAGAAAAAAAGAGAGGTAGAAGATATTAAATCAAGAAACATTTGGAGAATTAGAGATGAAAAATATGAAAAAAAGAGAAATATATAAAATGAATCAAATGAAAATAAACAACTTGTTATACAAACAAAAATATTGTTTGTAAGTAAAGAAAGAAGAGGTAGCACCATATTTGAGTAAAATAATAAAAAAAATGAAAAAATAATAAGAGAATTAAAAAATAAGGAAAGTAAGCAAATAAAACATCAAGAAGGAATATACAAAATAATTAAAGAATATGTACTAGAATTATTTGTTAAAGAGAAGAAAACAGAACAAATTTATAAAGGTGAAAAATAAAATAATGAAGATAATGAGTATTTAGAACAAAAAATAACTATGAAAGAATTTAATGAAATTCTAAAAAGTATTAAAATGAATTCTACAACAGACTGGATGGAATTGAATATGGTATGCATAAAGAAATGAAGGAGTGGCAAAAATATTTTTTATAGAAGTTATGAATGAATGGTTAGAAATTGGAATTACAGGGAAATAGATATGTACAGGAGTTATAAAATTTATATTTAAAAAGGGTCATGAGGAAATAAATAACTGGAGATCTATAACATTGAATAATATGGATTATATATTTTTATGAGAATAATAAAAGGTTACAAAAAATGGATAGAATATATGATGAAAATGTTGTTGTTGTGTCTTTCTGTATTTGAAAGAAAATGAAAAGTAAGTCAAGAGTTATTATGGATAATAGGAATAACTGATGACATAATAATAAAAATGTAGAAGTGAAGATTATCATAGGGGTTATTAGTAAAGCCTATGATAATATTAATATAAATCATTATGGAGACTTTTGCAGGTATATAATGTAAGCAAAAATATTACAATTAATAAAATCTGTTTATGAAAGGAATTATGTGAAGTGTAAATGGTTGGATTGGGGAAGAAATAAAAAATAGAATGTGGAAAAAAGCATGGATCCCCACCTAGTAGTGTATTTTTCTCATCAGTTATGAATGTAATAATTGAGGAAATTACTAAAATGTCAAGTAGTGGTGGATACAAAATGATGAAGGAAGTACAATTGTCAGTAAAGCATAATTATGTGGATGATATTGTATTAATTGTTAAAAATAAATTATGGATGGAAGAAGTAAATGAAAAATTAAGTATAAATTAAAAAAAATGGTTTAAGTATAAATAAAGAGAAAAGTAAAGGGTTTGGTTTTGAAGGTATGATAGGAGGTATTGAGTTCAATGAAAAATATATAGACATATTAGGAATAATATTTGGAAGGAATGAATACAGAGAACAACAATGGGATATTGCACTCAAAGAAGTAAAGGATATGACAATTTTTTGGAAATCATATAGATTTTCATATTGAAAAAAAAGCACATTTGTTGAACATCATGGTAATAGGAAAAATGCTTATGTTGCTAACATCTATATCAGTCCTAATAAGTACAAAAAGAAACTAATGATGATTATGTTTTGTTTTATATGGGGATCTAGACTGAATCCAGTCAAGAGAATTATGTATATAAAGGAGAGCAAGGAGGTTTTGGTTTAATAAACCCAATAGTACACACAGCATCTTTAATTGTATATAAGGTATTAAAAGGAATTATGAAGAAAAATAAAAACTTGATAGAAATGATACTATATTATACATAAAAAGAATTGCAGGAAGGAATGGAAAAAAAAAGAAGTAAAAGGCATTGTGAATGAAGAAATGAAACAGTACCAAAACAAACAACAAAAAAATATATATGAGAAAAATAGAAAAAAATGGTACTTAAATATTATGAAAGCATTTTATTGCATTGATTCATGGAAAGATTTAGAAATAGGTAAGAAAAAAGCCATAATGATGCAATATAATAACTATAAAAAGATTAAAGAATGTAATGATTTTTTATGGAGATTGTCTATTAGAAAATTGCCAGTTAAGGCAAATATTCCTTACAAATAAAAAAACAAGATATAATATGTAATACATGTGAAGAGTTTGAGACTGTTGACCATGTATTTTTAAAATGTAAAAGAGTTAATAATTTGTGGAAAGAAATATGTAAACATAAAGGCTTTCGGCTTTTCCTGGTTAGGGGTTGCCACAGCGGAACTCCTGTCTGCTAATGATTGGCAGTGGATTTTTACGGTGCCGAGTTGCCAGCCCGATGCCCAACCTTCAAAGAAGGCACACCCATTCATGCACGCACCTACCTGCATATCTTTAATGTCACTCAACCATGAGGAGGACATGCAGACTCCACACAGAAGACGCTCCAGCCGAGAATCGAACGGGAGAACCTCTTGCTGTGAGGCAACAATGCTAACCGCTGCACCACCACGGCCTATCAGAAAGAAATATGTAAACATAATAGGGTGGAAAGTTTGTTAGAATTTCAGCAAATAAATATGGATATAATAGAATTTGGTTATTACAGTGTAAATAAACAGGAAGAAGTGAAAAAAATGGACAGAGTAATATTTTATGTTAGATGGAGTATATGGAACGAGAGACTAAATGAAATTAAATACAAAGGAAAATGGAATTTTTAAAAGATTCTTTAATAAATAATGATTTGGTTGTGGATAAAAGAGTGGGGGGAATGCTTAAATTGAAGTTTATAATGTATGGAGATTTGTAAATAGAGTTAAATAATGTAAATATGCAAATATGTAAATAATATGGGATGTATATAGCAATAAAAAAAACTAGTCTTGGTAATAGGAGGAGGAGTTTGTGTGTGACACAACTTACTTCTTGTTTCAGGTCCAGGCAAGGAGATGGCCCAGAGAAACAGGGAGAAAACATGGAGGCTGTAAGCCAGAGTGAAATGGTGGTGAAAAGTTTCAAAAGAAACTGGAAAATGTATTATTTCAACACTCCAGTAAGGAGGGTTGCAGGATGTTTATTTGAAGGAGATTATAAACCAGAGTAAACCAGAGAGTGCAGCAGCAGTGTCTTGGGGTTAGATTATAGAAAAAATAGAAAAAGAAAATGTGCCAAAGAAGTTTCCAGAGAAAGTTTTATGCTGATATAGTGGGAGAAGCAACTATAGTGGAGAGGGGAATAAAGGAAACACATTTTTTGTTCAGTTGAGCAGTAAAAAGGAAGATGGTTTGGACAGATATAAGATATGTGACAATGTTATAGTACCATTGAGCTTTCATTTTAATTAAAAAAAAACATTTTATGACTTGATATTTGAAACTGGTCAGGCCATGGAATTTTTTTGGGGGATTTATGAAGAAAAGAAAATAGACTTTCAATTGTCAGCATATGAGGTACAACCCTTTTTTAGACAAAAAAAGGGTTTTCATTCAGTTTAGAACTGAAGTGGAATCAAAAGTACTGAAAGAACATTTACTGACAATATGTAAAGAAGTGATGAACACTACTAAAATATATGATGAAAGAGGACTATGGATTGGGGATGGGAATGTGGAGTAATTTTAAGAATGGAAAATGACAATGTGTTGCATATACCTAGTATTATTAATGTTTATGGCAACAGAGATTTTGTAAAGTATAGAGGTCAACCCAAAAGTTGCTATTTTTGTGGAAAGAATGAGCATTTGATTAATAAATGTAAAAAATGATGCTATTTATGTGGTCAGATAGGCCTTAATGCAAAGAAATGTGAATTAAAGTCTAAAAAATGTGGCAAATGGTTTGAATGTAAGATAGAGAAGCATGAACATGAAAATAAAAAAAAAACTGTAAATGAAGTTATACAAGAAAAAGAAATAGAAGAGGATGTTGTACAGGAAACTGCACTACAACAGAAAGATGGTGAAGTTGTTTTTAAAATTAAAGAGAAAGAAAAAGAAATAGATGAGAGAAGTGAAGAAGAAACAGTGGCATACAGTAAAATATAAGTAAAATTCTGTAGGAAAAAGAGTTAGAGAAAGAAAAAGAAAATGCTCAAATAATAGTATTCGAAGACATTAGAGTGTTAACAGAAGAAGAAAGGTTACAAACAGAGAGGCTTTGGAATGGTACTATTATTTGGAATATACGTAAAGAAACATGTTCAGGTATATGTATATTGTGTAAAGAAAATATAACAATATTAGATATAACAATCATAGAAATAAGAAGAATACCTGTAGTTGATTTGAGATGGAAAAACAGGTATATAGGATTATAGCTCTGTATGTGCATGTGACAAAAAATATGGAGAAACAATATTTAAAAGTAAACTTAATTATGTTTGTGTGAATATGGATATAATAATAGCAGGTAACTTTAATTGTAATCTAAGAAACAAAAAGGAAGATTGTGATGTTAAAATAGTTACAGAAATTATGAAGAGTGGACAATTAAAAATATGGGAAAATAAACACTGGACCTATAAAAGGAATGAAATTAAGACATAACCTGATTGCTTTTTAATAACAGAAAGTTTAAAAATTACTCAAAAAGGAATAAAATATACTGTATTTTCTGATCATGTAGCTAGCCAGATAAAAATTCATGAAAATGAGGACCATATTAAAATAGGAAAATGAATAAAAAGAATTAATGAAAAAAATAATTATATATAGTAGAAAGAATTGAGCATACAGAATTCTGGAAACATCATATTAGTATGAGACCTTTCTATGAAAACTGGACTATTTGGTGGTTACAATTTAAAAAAAAATATTTAAAAAGTATTTTTAAAATGTGTAGAAGAAAAGAGAAAAACAAGGAAAATGGAATACAAAGTATTATGTAAAGAGCTTTTAATAGTTTAGTAGAAAAGGATAAAATAAGTTAAAGAAAGAAAACTATATAAAAGAAATTGAGAAAATTAATAATTTAATAATTTGTTATATAAGTAAAAATATTACTTTCAAAGGAAAAAAGAAGAAATTGAACCATATTTATATAAAATAAAGACAGAATGAAAATATTAAGAGAACTGAAAAATAAAGAAGGGAAACAAGTTAAGAAGCAAGAATAAATATATGAAGTAATTAAGCACTATGTACTAGATTTATATGGCAAAACAGATTTGTGCATAGAATAAACTTATAATGGTCAGAGGTTGAATAAAGAAGACAATGAATATTTAGAGAAAGAAATAAATATAAATGAGTTGAATGAGATTATAAAACACATTAATGTAAACTCAGCCACAGGATTAGACAGGATTGAATATAATATATATATATAAAGATATGGAAGTCTGGCAAAAAATGGTATTAATACAAATCATGAATGAATGGATAGAAACGGGCATTAAGTATAAGGAAATTTGTACATAGTTTTGAAAATGTATGTATAAGAAAGGAGATAAAGATGAGATAAAAATTGGAGGCCTATAATGTTAAATAATATGGATCATAAAATTTTCATTAGAATAACAGCTAAAAATATATAATGTAAAATGGAAAGGATATATGATCAACATTTGTATGGAAGAAAAGGAAAAGGAAGTCAGGAATTGTGGTTAATAAGAGAAGTAATTAATGACATTATTAATAAAACAGCAGAAGTATAAGTTATGATAGGTGATGTAAGGAAGGCATATGATAATATTCAATATTAATCATTATGGAGAAATTTGCAGGAATATAACTTAAGTGAAAAAATATTACAAATTATTAAATCAATATATGAAAATAAATATGTGAAATTAAATATAAATGGGTGGATTGGGGAAGATGTGAGAATAGAGTGTGGAATAAAACAAGGATATCCAGCAAGCAGAGTAATATTTTCATTATTCATGAATATAGTAGTTATGGAAATAAATTAAATGAGAAGTAATGGAGGATATACAATTATGAAAGAGGTACAAATACCAAGAATTCATAGTTATGCTAATGCTATTGTAGTAATTGCTAAAACTAGATTGTGGATGGAAGAAATAAATGAAAATAAATAAATAAATGAAAAATTAAGTAAAGAGAAAAGTAAAGGATTTGGTTATGAAGGTAAAACAGGAAGTGTAGAATATAATGAAAGGTGCATAGATATAATGGGGATAGTATTCAGTAGAAGTGAATATATTTATTTATTTATTTAACATTTGTTTACTGGGAAAGGCTGACATGGAATGAAACCAATTTTTAGCGGAGGCCTGGGGAGAAATGTTCCAGATGCATGTCTTTGAAATTAATATAAATGAAATTAATATAAACATGAGCAATGGGACAAAGTTATTAAAGGAATTAAAGAGATTTTTTTGGAAACATATAGATTTTCATATAGAAAGAAAACACCTTTGATAAACACCATAATACTGGTAAAAATAACCTATGTGGCAAATATTTATATGATACTGGAGAACTATGAAAAATAAGTTATGATGATATTTTCTTTTTTATGGGAGTTGAGACTGAACCCTGTAAAGAAAGGAATTTTATATATGAAAGAAGAACAGGGGGGACTAGGTTGATAAACCCAGCTGTATTTGCAGTGTCTTTAAATATGTATAAAGTTTTAAAAGGAGTTATGAAAGATGGTACAAATTTGATAGAGACAATAATATATGGTAACTACAAGGAATTTTTGGAAGAAATGGGAATGAAGAAAAGAAGTAAAAGTGTTATGAATGAAGAAATTAAGGACTTTTATGATAAAATTGTGTTATGGAAACTAAAGAAGAATGTAATAGAAAAAATAGAAAATAGTGATATGTTAATATTATGAAATCTTTTTATTTTGTTGAGCCATGGAAAGAGTTAGAAACAAGTAAGAAAAAAGTAATAATGATGAGATATACAAATTATTTTAAAAAATGAAAGAATACAATAATTTTTTATGGAGACTGTCCATAGGTAAATAAAAGCAAATATGGCATACAAAAGTAAACAGGATAGAATATGCAATAAGTGTAAAGAATTTGAAACTACAGACCATGTTATTTTGAAATGTGAAATAATTCAAGAGTTATGGAAAGAAGTATGTAAACATGATTTGATTAAAATTATTTAATTTTAAAATAATAAACTTGGACATGATAGAATATAGTTATTATGGAAGAACAACATCTCAAGGAAAGGTAAAGAAAATGGACAAAGTGATATTTTATGTAACATGGGCAATATGGAATGAGAGACTTAATGAGATTAAATACAATGGAAAATGGACATTAATGAAAATATATGAGAAAATATGGTTTTGGTTGTGGGTTAAAGGGTGGGTGGAAATATTTAAAAAGGAATTTATGATATATTGAGTGACATTATTCATGTAAATAATGTAAATATGTAAATAATATGACATGTATGAATATTTACATATAAAAACCCCTATTCTTTTTGTTAGGTGCCGTGGGATCTTTTACATCCACCTGGACTATCACCAGCTCTGGCAGATGGGGTGTGGGTTTAAGGTCTCATTGAGGGATGAACATCTATAACACTTTTCTTATGTCTTGGTCATACAATACTTTTAATTATCAACTTTCTTTTACCTAGCAGGGGGAAGAGAAGTATAATATCAGTAGGTGATGTCTGAATTAAAGATATCATTATGGAGCTTGGATGGCATTCAGATGACAGCTAAAAGAAAACTTTTCTTGCATTCATTTTATAATATGAGAAGTATTGAGTTTCTAATGGAAGAGATGCCTATGTATGCCTCCCAGTTTTATACTTGTAAGAGAAAATGGGTGTGTTTTATATTTGCTTCAGGGGTTTCAGGTGTTTGAACCTGCAGTTGTGGAGTAGGGATTTTAATTCGAAAATACTGCAAGCTCAAAATGACACTGAAGGGAGATATGTCACTGTTGAATATGTTAGTCCTCTTTTACCTTATCCTCTCATCATGGTGTAAGTTTATGCCTCCTCCCCACAAAAGCAAGTCAAGCTTCTTTGTGCATTTATTTTGGCTGTTAGCTTTTTATAGCAAGTATGATTTTATCTTACTGGCAAGACTGGAATATAATTCTGAGATGAGTATTTTTAGTAATTGGGGATCTTCTGTTATACCATAATAAATTAAATTCACAACTGACACAATGTATTTAAGGCACAAGATCTCAATCCTTATTAAGCTTTATACATATTCAGGAAAGACTTTGCCTACTTCTCTGTGCCACCGAAATCCTAATAAAGAATAGAATTTTTCTAACTTTGCAAACCCTTCTGAAAATTCAGTATGAATTTCAAAGTGGAAATTAAATAATTTTCTGGTAAATCATTAATATAACAAAAACCTAACCTTTTATCTCTAGCAGTGTTAGTGCAAAATTAGAAATCTATCAACAATTGTTTGCTTTCAAATTATTTTTAATTTTCAGTCTGGTTTTATGGAATCAAGGCAAATTCAGAACAATATCATTATGCTACAGGTGATTTTATATCATAATGGGTGTTCTGACAGCAATCATGGTGTCTTGCTTCAGATGCAGTTAAAGCCTTTGATCAAGATCCTACTGAGTTTCTTTTTGCTGTATTAAACAGATCTGAGTTTCTGGATAGTTATAGAAAAGCCATCAATATTTCATACAATTCAGCCTTTATGCATTTAGCTATCAAGATGATTATCTTCTGCTACACACACATCTTGATGGGTGCAAGGCAAATGTGTCCTTTATAACTGTATCTTTTTATTCTCTAACTAAACCATTTTTCCAAAACTCTATTGTTATTGGTATAAACTATTGAAATTTGTATGCTAGTATAACTTGTTTTGCAGATGATATGCTGTTATACTTTTAAAATCCATCCAAATCTATTCCTTGATGATTGCATATTGACAATGCCTATAGTAGAACCTCAAACTATAAACTAAATGTTTAACAATACAAACAATTTAATGCATCCTTATTTGATGGCAACATTAATATATTGTTGAATGAGTATAAGTATCAGAGGTAAAGTACATACCTGATATTTGTAGCTTTATCTCCTGAATGTTGACCAAATGTATAAAATCAAGATGGAGCTCAACACTTGGAGTAACCTCACATTCTATCTTTTGGCTAAATCTTCTGTCATCAAATTGGATATATTTTGCCGGCTTTTCTGTTTTGATAACTCAGTTTCACATATTTCAACTTATTTCTTTCAACTGGACAATAAAGTAATGTTGAATTTCCTTTGGAGTTATTTCATTCCTTGTATCAGTTTAAATAATGTATCAGACCCATAAAGTAAAGGAGACAAGCTTCTCAGTTTACAACTTTTCTACAAATGATCTAGGTTGGTAAAGCTATTTAGTATTTCTAGTCACTTAGAGTAAAATCCAAACAATACTCCCCACCTACCAGATAATGACAATCTGATAGTTAAATACCAGTTGTGGCATCTCTTGAAATCTTTTGTTTTTATTGAGATAACTCAGTCTATTTTGCCTGAACTCCACTCATATATTGATCTATTAATACTAGGTGTTCATAATTTCCCGAGGAAGCTGGTCTTATTAATAGAATTTATATTACTGCAACTTAACGATGGTAAAATTATTATTAAGGAATAAACCATTTAACTTGTTGCAATTTCTTATGTTGCAAGAGCTTTGCTTGCGTCACTTTATTGAAATGAAGGCAGTATTATCAACCAAAGTAATTGGAAATTGCTGGACAATTAAGAATAGTGACACTTCATTTTTAAATTTTATGGTGATGGTTGTTGCTAAATTATCATCTCTGTTTAGATTTTATGCAAATAAATTCAAATGTCATTGCTTCTCAGTTAAACATCTCAGGTAAAAGGCATCATGTGTTTGGTAGTAAGCTCTCTTTTTGTTACTGAAACATACATATTCTAAAATTCTGGTTAACATTGTTAAAAGAGATTAACATCTTTCTTGACTGGGAAGCAGTTTGGGAAAATGCATACAAATGAATTCACTCTTTCCTAAATTTATATACCAATAATTTATATTTCTTTGCAATGTCTACCTGCCTTTTCATAACTTAGCAGCTATGGGTAAATTGTCTCTACAATATTAAACAATCTGTGGTAGCAATTCAGTTGCTATTTTCTATATTTTGAATGCATATCAATTTACCTGTTTTTTTTTTTACTTTTTTGGTAAGCAATTTGAAAATATTAGTTATGAAAAAGAAAGTTGATTGTAAATGGTATAACTATTACTAGATAGCCCCATTTATTTCAACTCATCTGAGAATTATTATGTAATCTACATTATATCTGCCTGTATCAAATATTTTGCAACAGACCATTAGTTAAATAAAGATGAACTCTCATTTAAGTTATGGAAGTCATTAATCAAATGAGTGGTAAATTCGGAGAAGTTTGCTCCTCAGTGCTAATAGTGCCAAAATGCTGTGATCTGGTAGCACCGTAGAGCTATCTAGTGATTCAAAGAAATGCAAGAGCTACATGGTGCAAAAGTTCATAGGTTCATAGGTAGGTACTAGACTATCTGCCCGAGGGCATTTATAAGCCTAGCCAGAGTGTGTCGGCTTTCACCACCCCATTGATTAATTAACTGATCCTCTGTCAAGCAGAGCCAATGAAGTGATCCCAGGGGTGCATTTTCTGTTACCCATCCACTCATCAAGGTTTCTCTTGAAGAGTGTTAGTGAGGGGGCTCTGCCTAATGTAATTTGGAATTTTGTTCCAAAGCATGGGGAGTCTCTGTGATAGGAATCTATCCCTCCAGCATGTTCTATTTATTGTTGTGGTGAGGTTTAGCTCACTAGAGCACATGTCTCACAGTGACTTGGATTTCTTTAGGTGGAGCATGTCCATCAATTCTGAGTTGGACATGGCTTTGTAAGTCAGGCAGAGATCACCTCTGAGTAAGCGATATGCCACTGAGTACAGCCGGAGTTTTTTTCAGTCAGGCTGCATAAGACATATGTTTGAAACCAGTAATCCTCTTGGTGAGGTACTTTTGTGGTCTTTACAGCTGTTGGAAGTGTCTTGTGAGGTACATCCCAAATGGGGCATTGTACTCTATGATGGGTCTAATGAGTGACGAGTAGAGGGGCACTATAACCTCTTTATTTCTAGATACAAACCCTTTAGTAATTAGATGGGCCACATAGAAGGATTTCCTAACTACTTTGGCAATATGATTGTCAAAGGAGAGATTACTATCTACCTGGGTCCCCAGATCTCTTATAACCTTTTCTGTATTAAGGGGGCTGCCACCTATGTGGTAATTCGTGGGTGTTTTGTTTTTCTCAAATGGGATGACTATGCATTTTTTGGCATTTAGCTTGAGGCGATGACTTTGACACCAGGTGTCCGTCTCAGTAAGGCCCTTTTGGAGGATGTCTATGTCAGCCCGAGAGTCAATTATGGCTCCCAGTTTGCAGTCATCGGCGAACTTGGCTAGCCATAGTCCTCCTGTGTTTGCCTGCACTTCTGAGAAGTATATGCCGAACAGTAGGAGTCCCAGGACCGAGCCTTGTGGGATACCACTTGTGACTGATTTGAGTCGGACCTGGAGCCTGCTATTCTTACTGTGTGAGTTCTGTCTGTAAGCCAGTTGGCAACCCATCTCGTGATGTAGCGGTTTATGTTCAGGCTGGTGAGTTTTTCTGTAATACACGAGTGGGGAATGGTGTCAAAAGCCTTGGTGAGGTCAAGGTAGGCTGTGTGAACCACCTTTCCCTCATCTATGTCCTTGGTGACTGTCTCGAAGAAGTCAACCAGGTTTAGTAGGCAAGATCTGCTCTTAACGAAGCCGAACTGGGTCGGGTCAAGTGTTTGGAGGTTCCCAATGTCTTTGTTAATGAGTTCCATGATGATGTGCTCCATAGCCTTGCAGACCAGGCTAGTCAGGCTTATGGGGCAGGGTCAGTTGTGGCCCCTCCTTTGTGGAGAGGAATAACCGTTGCTGTGCACCATTCAATGGGCACATAGTCTGTGGAGAGGCTGAGGTTGAACAGTGTGTTTAGGTGGGGGGGGTTGTTCATTCTGTAGTTCATGCAAGACGCAGCCTGGGACACCATCTGGTCCCATTGACGCTGTGTTTTTGGCTTTTGAAAGGGCTATTTTCACCTGGGGGTCTGTGATTTTTGGGACACTACACTTTTCTGGTATTGTTGTGGGCCCTTTTGGAGGTGAGAGTGGGGTGAAGTTTGCACTGAATCTATCTGCCAGGATGTTGGCAATATCAGTAGGTTCAGTATATTTTGTGCTATTTTGCACTAGTTCAGTGCATATCTGCAAGTTTCCACTTAGATTCTTAACATAGCTAAAGAAGGCTTTGTGGTTATCTTTTGAATCCTTGGCTATTTTTCTTTCAAAGTTAGCCTTGGATGATTTCATGAGGGACCTCAGTTTCTTACTGATACTGATCAGGGATGTCTTTCCTTCTTGGGATTTACTTTTTTTCTGAACTAGTTTCCTCCTTCTATTGTATAGCATGTTTATTGCAAGGGTCCACTAAACTGGTTTCCTTCTCTTAGAGGAGTGAGTCTTGGTTTTACTAGGGATGGCACGATCCATGCATCCTTGTAGGTGCTCATAGAGTGCATTTGTAAAGGTTTCTACATCTTGGGCAGTGTTATCATTTAGTGTGGAGGCTGTGAAACTTACCACCTCTGTCTTAAGTAAAGTGAAGTTTGCTTTAGAAAAGTTTTTTACTGTGGTTTCCTTAGTTGGGGGTGGTGGTGGGGTGTGGACATCCAGAGTGATTAGTTTATGGTCTGATCTAACCAGTGAAGGGTTGACCTCTGGTGTGAAACACCTGTCACCCATGTTGGTGATGACCAGGTCCAATATGTTTTCATCTCTGGTAGGGGAGTTTACCAGCTGATCTAGGGGCATTTGAGTTGATAAATTCCAAGAAGCACTGGGCCTGGGAATTTGTACTCGAGTAGTTTTCCCAGTGAATGGTAAGGTAATTGAAATCGCCCAATATCAGGGTGTTTGGTAGGACCTTCATGTTTTCCAGTGTCTCTAGAAAGGTGGAGTGGTGGTCCTGGGTCATGGAGGGTGATCTGTAGCAGGCCACAATTTGCATTGCAGATTTGCCCGATGTTAGTTGCACATGGATGATCTCAGAGGTATCATACTGCATCACTAACCTGGAGGTGTAGGTATCCTTGATGAATATGGATACACCCCCTCCTTTTGTGTTTCAGTCTGTGTTCTGTGGCCAAAACGTGTGGTATGAGTTGTAGCCCGGTAGTGCTGGGGTGCTCTCTGGAGCCTTGAACCAGGTTTCAGTTACTGCACAGATGTCGATGTTCTCCATACTGAGGAGTGCTTTGAGTGCGTGCATTTTGAGATTTAAACTCCTGGTGTTGAGTAGCATAACCCTCAGTTTTTTGTTAATTATGTTGTTTAAGGAGGTGGGTTTGACTTTTGAGCCTTGCCTAAAAAAGGCACTATGGGGGCAGCAAGAGCCTTGGCCAGTATTCGAAAGCCTAGGGATGACAGGTGCAAGCCGTCTCTTGTGAAGCAACGCGGCTTGTCGAACATGTCGTCCCAGGCTGACAGATACTGGATCCCCTTTGAATGACACCAGAAGCTTAGCCAATTGTTGAAATTGATCATTTTTTCTTTATACTGAGGTATCATTCTTGGTGAGGCAGGATGCTACTCAGGGTCAGGGTCATACCAGCCTTGGCTACATGATCAGAGAGCTCTTCCATGTCTCTTTTCATGTAGTCCAGGGAGGTACGTCTCAGGTCATTCACACCAACATGAACAATGACAGAGTCATATTTGTACTTGTTCTGGAATGACCTGAGTGCATGTGTTATGTGGTGGATTCTGGATCCCGACAGGCAGCTAACAGTAACCTTCTGCTTGTCAAGTCTAGTGAGTGGGACGTCAGGGAAGTAAATAGTGTGGGAAGAAATAACCAGGGAATTGTTATGGCTGGGCTTGTATAGGCCCTAGTGCCGATAGCCTAGTACCAGCCTATGAACCTATGAACCTATAGAGTCACCTATTACTAGTGTGTTAGGTATGTTATTTCGCCTTAAGGGCTGTGATTGTGCGGCACACTGATTTTGTGTTTTATGTGTTGTCTGGTTTGTGACGGGAAGTGCAGGTTGTTTGGGTGTCTGCTTTGGAGGTCGCTGATGCTTTTGCAAGTTTTTATTTCGAGCCTCCGAGTATGATTTTGTGTATTTATGTGTATTTTTTGCCAGTGCTGTTTTAGTAGGTCTGTGTGCGGCTGGAGTTGTGGTGCAAGTGTTAACCTTCTCCTCTTGACTGTCTGTTCCAGTCTTGGGTGGAGACAGCTTAGCTTCCAGTTTAGCTGTATAATTGCATCTCTCGCATATGTTAGTGTTTTGTGGTAGGAGGAGAGGGTTGTCTGTGTACATGAAGCAGTTGTAACATTGCCTCAGGATAACCAGATTCACCAGCTGGACTGGAGAGTGCACCTGAAGTTGCCCTTTGGTCATGCCTGAATAGTAGAGTGAGCTGCTTAGTCGCTTGGTTGGTGAGGAGTGAATAAAGAGCCTTGCCCTGCTGGGCAATCAGTGTCAGGGTATATTAGTGTTTGCTATAAGGTCTGAGCAAGTGCTGGGCTGTAAGATGCTTTTTGAGTGCTTACGTTGAGAGTTAGACTAGTTTCAAGTGAAAAACTGAAGAAGAGACTTAGTGGAGTAGGGAATAATTTAACCATAGCTAACCAGCACTGCCTGGTGCGCAAAACCGTGCAAATGCGGTTTTTATAGTAGGGAAATGAAAGAGATAGAAATTAGCCCAAAATGGCCAATACCTACTAACTTCTGGGCTGGAACCACTCCTTCAGGGACAGATAGGTTGCTCAAAGCTCCCCTCTCTCACAGGTAAACAGAGAAAGTTCCTTCTATCCAAGTAAGGTATGGGCAACTCAGAAACTAGTATCACAGCCCTGAATTCAGCACTAGCCTGAAAATTGGACTGTACTAGCTTAGAAAGGTGGGAAACAAGACTTTTTTTTTGAAAAGATAAGGCAAAAACAGTAAAAAATACACTTAAAACAGCTTTAAATGACAACAAACTATCAGAAAAGGCTATCGCAGTTTAGTGTGTAGCCTACAACAGTTAAACAAATTATTTAAACAAAAAACAACTTTTTAAAAATGCAGGCAGTCAATTAAATACAATATGTGAAAAAAACAAGCTTTTAAATCAGAATAAATGCTGGAAAATCTGCTTTTAGGTGGAGAACAGTTAAGTACAGCAAGAAAGTACAGAAAACTGATACTTAATCAATCCAAAGTCTCTCTCCTAAGCTAGAAGGCTTGTATCACTTTAAGGCTTTCTAGTGCTACCAGTAGGTTAGTTACAGGAAAGATGGGTAAAAAGCACAGATGTGGCCTTTTAAACCAGAAAGTTGAAAGAGACGGACAAACTGTCCAAATGGTTAATAAACTACAATTTCAAATTTTGGTGCAGGCCAGCACACCCGAGCGTGTAGCAACACTATGGCAAATACAGTTCAAATAAATGCAATTAAATTAACAAATGACTAAAAAACAAGTGCAGAGGGCAATAAATTACAAGACTACTAACAAGCAGTAATAAGTGCAGAGTAAGAGCGACTGAACTGATAGCACGTAGAAGAGCAACTAAGACAGTTACAGTAAGAGCAGATGAATAAGATACATATATACATATATGTATATATATATATATATATATATATATATATATATATATATATATATATACATACACACACACACATACACACACACACACACACACACACACACACACACACACACACACACACACACACACACACACATATATATATATATATATTTTTTTTTTGTACACAGTAGGAGTGCCTGAAATCAGAATATGATCTCACTGCACTCAGTTGAGTGAGCAAATGAGAAGGGCCCAGAAGGAGTATTCAAATACAAATCTACAAGAGGGGCGGGCAATTTCAAAGCCACCAACATTAATACCAAAACAAGAACAGGGAGTGTGGGTGGGAACTAACTGTAGAGAGACAGCCACAACTTCAAAATGTACCACTTATATAAGGCAAGACAGGATGTTAGTGATGAGCTGAAACTACCGCCCACTGCTATCAATGGCTACACAGAAATTCTAAAAAGTACTCTGTAGAGACACAGCCACAACTTCAGTTGAGTTAATATTCAATGAAAAACACAAATAAATAAATTAAGTACAATACTATATGCAAAAGAGCAGATAAAAGTGTACTTAAATTCACTTATACGTCCAGCTGATTTCAGGTAGATGTTAGCCGGCCAAAGCTCTGATACTAAGCAGAGATAACTCAAAATGTACCACTTATATAAGGCAAGACTTGATGTTAGTGATGAGCTGAAACTACCCCCACTGCTATCAATGGCTACACAGAAATTCTAAAAAGTACTATGTAGAGAGACAGCCACAACTTCAGTTGAGTTAATATTCAGTGAAAAACACAAATAAATAAATTAAATACAATACTATATGCAAAAGAGCAGATAAAAATGTACTTAAATTCACTTATACGTCCAGCTGATTTCAGGTAGATGTTAGCCAGCCAAAGCTCTGATATTAAGCAGAGATAACTCAAAATGTATCAGTTATATAAGGCAAGACAGGATGTTAGTGATGAGCTGAAACTACCCCCACTGCTATCAATGGCTACACAGAAATTCTAAAAAGTACTCTTTAGAGAGACAGCCACAACTTCAGTTGAGTTAATATCCAGTGAAAAACACAAATAAATAAATTAAATACAATACTATATGCAAAAGAGCAGATAAAAATGTACTTAAATTCACTTACGTCCAGCTGATTTCAGGTAGATGTTAGCCGGCCAAAGCTCTGATATTAAGCAGAGATAACTCAAAATGTACCAGTTATATAAGGCAAGACAGGATGTTAGTGATGAGCTGAAACTACCCCCACTGCTATCAATGGCTACACAGAAATTCTAAAAAAGTACTCTGTAGAGAGACGGCCAAAGCTTAGTGATGTATTTGTATGACTCTGAAACAAACTCTTAATGCAGCTGGAATAATTCTGTTGTTTTCCTCCCTATCAACCTAAACAACAGTGTTGTACTGGCATCAACAGACAGATGACTGTACACACAAACACACACACACACACACACACACACACACACACACACACACACACACATGCCTGCACCCACATAAACAACTTCACAGTATTTACCTGTTGCAGTGTTCCTCATAAAATTCTGTATTGAGTCCTCAGTGCTCTACTCTGAAATACCATGACATTATTTGTCTTAGAATTACTCTGTCTCTTTAGTACAATCATGTGTAAGGCTTTGGGGCAGATTACATGAATAATTTACATTAGCCACACTTTTGGACTGATGCGTTTACATGTCTGAGGCTTCATACCACAGTAGCATTACAGGGGACCTTGCTCCTTCATAATACACTGAGCATTCTTGCTAGAAATAGTATTATGTAATGTGCTACATATTTCTGAATATTTTCTCAAGGACTTTTTAATGGAAATATTCACAAATTATCTAACAGTACAGGCCAAATTTTTAGTGTATCTGCTCTAGTACTAACATCTTTTAGTCAATGGTGTATCAGGGTTCAGTGCAGGGTCCCTTACTATTTTCTCTTTTAGTTAATGAGTTAGTATCTTAAATACACCACTGCTAGATTAACTATTATCCTGGGCAGTTCCCTGACTGGTGCTCCTCTCAACCTGAAGGTGAACGTCAAAATCATATAAAGATGTAGCAAACAGTTTGTGCAAGCTCTTTGCTACAGTTACTAATTTGTAATCACAGTAAAAGTCAGTTTGCTACTCTCTCTCTTCTAGCCTATCAGTATAAATGCAACTGTTACAAGACAACTGTTAAACTGTGCTTGAGGGCCTGTGTGAAATGTTCTTTACCCTGAGATTAAAAATATATATATATCATTTGCAGCTGTTTGAATGACTGTCAGTAAATGTATTTATGCCAGGTGGACAAATCAGTTACACTGCCTATCACACACCCAACAGCTTGCACCTAGGGCAGCTACCCTCTTCACCCTGTCCTAGTTATGGTACTGCCTAATGTTATTTAGAGATAATTTTGATCTTCTTGGGTGACAGTCAAAACTAATCCTCCATTCAGTCAGCTGCCTAAAAGAATTTTATACAGCTTTGGAAATGGAACACTAAAATAGTTGCAGGTTAATACATCTAAAATCCAGACTATGATGTTGGAACTACTCATTGACTCTTTACTGTCTCCTTTGTAGTAATCTTTCATCCACTCAGCTGTTCATTTTTTTTAGCTCTAATACCTCTGGCCCTCAAACCTTCCCATCTAGACCATGGAGACCAACTAGATATTTGTTCCCCAGTGCTAGGAGGCCTAAGGCCTGTTCATTCTTCATAAGATGAAAGCTGAGCACATGGAATAGTGCAGGTATGGTGGGCATCATGATTTCTCTTCCATGACCCTGACCTCACCATTGTGAAAGTAAGGGTTTGGAGTGCAATTGGATTTTAATGAAAACATGTTACTCACTTCTAAAAGTTGTATAGTTCCTCAGGACCCCCCCCCCCCCTCCATGCAGGCCAATGCATCTCTGTGATCTCCTGTCTACAGCAGGAATAATACCAGAAAGTAACTGTTACAGGATAACAGTTAAATTGTGCTTAAGGGCATGCTTATCAGTAAGATACAAGCACTGCCCTTTTATTATTATTGACAGTAGAGAGCATGTCTTAAATAGCTGTCAGCTCTTTTTGAAACATTATGATGGTTCCGACAAGAATTATTTTAAATGATCACACACAATTTCTTGCTGCATTTCTGAGACATGAAACTGTGTTCCTAAAATCTTCTTGGCATTATCAGACTCATTGTTTATGTTTTGCGGAAACCTTACACTGTTTTATGTACTTTAAAAATGTTTACTGTGTACCGAACAGTATCATATTGTATGTATTTTTGCATTTATTATGCATTATGCTTTGTTGTTGTTACATGTATTATAAAATGTAATCCCCTGTTTTGTCTTGTATGCTGTATGGTCTTGGATGGGAAAACTTTTAACTAGTTAATCAATCAATCAATCAGTGCTTTTTATTTCATATGAAAACAGGCAAAGTTAACCCCAATAACCTTATTAGGATAAGGGATCATATCAGGTGAGATTTTACTGAAGCAAAATGAAGAGCTTCAACTTCTTTGAAGTTACAAGTACCATTTATAAGATACCTCTGGAGTGCAGTTCTTAGACTGTGAGATGAGACATTTTGAATGCATTCTTTAAAGATATTACTCTGAGTTTGTTTTACATCTGTTTGCAGATAATAGTCAGATAAATTTTACCTAATCATATTTGGGATCCTGCATTCTTTCTACCTATATTATTATAATAACAAACAGTTCCTCCAAAACCAGGTAAGATCTGAACATGATTTGAGGTTGGGGGCTATATCTTGCAGATGATCTTGTTCTCATGTGCCCCTTCCCCTATGACAGCAGAATATGTTTGTATGGTTAGCATCCTGCTGAAATGGAAAAACTTTCTAAAAACAAATGAGTCCTGTGCAGTACATAGATGCAACAGTTAGCAGTGATGTCTCACAGTTCAGCTTTGTATGCTTTGGTCTTTGTAGAAATGCCTTCTATCTGGAATCTGCATGTATTCCTTGGATTTGGGTGGGTTTTGCTAGGGTCTTTAGTTTCCTTGCTCATCTTAAAGTCTTCTGTCTTTGAAGTCATATAAATTGACTGTAGGTGCATATGTGTGTGTTTGCACATATGTGTGTGTGTGTGTGTGTGTGTGTGTGTTTGTGTGTGTGTGTGTGTGTGTGTGTGTGTGTGTTTGTCTGTGAATTCTGTGATGAACTGCCACCTACCCCTGGATTGGTTTTGTGCATTACGCTCACTTTCAGGGTAAACACTGGCTATCCTACAACACGGTGTAGGATATAGCAGTCACCTAAAATGAACGAATGAATGAGTTAATTAATTACAATGTCAGTGGTGTAATAGGTAGCACACTTGCCTTTGATACAGAAGGCCGTGGGTTCTATTTCCACAGCAGGTAGATCAATAGCTGAAACCACAGTGCAGCATAAGGGGGATGCTGCACTCCTGAATGTGTTATCCTTTGGATGATTTGTTAAACTGAGGTCCCATCTGCTTGAGTCGGTGGTAGCTCAGATGAATGTAAAAGATCCCACAGCACCTATTGAAAAGAGTAGGGGAAGTCCCAGGATGCCCTGCCCAAATTTTTCTTAGTAGCAAAAAATACTACTTCACATCTCCCTGAAAAGAGGCTACAAACCTAGTGGGACTAACTCGATCAGCAAAGGGGAAATAAATAAATAGAATAAATTAATTCACAAGACTGATAACTATAAAGCATCCACTTCTGGGAAATGAACTGGTGCTGGAATTTAACTGCAAATAGACAACCAGCCATGTAGATAGGACAGTACTATAAGTGTCAAAAAAGGCACGTGAAGTGAGCAGCACCTGAAAATCATAAAAGAAGTAAAAATTTCACCAAACTGTGTTCAGCATGCATGGCTGCTAAAAACAAATTTGATTCCTGAAAAGTTTCACTTTCTCAGTACTTTCTGTTAGTAACAAATGTTTTTGGTTGGAATTCATATGTACAACCTGTTGCTGCAGAAAAATAAAAAGGCATAGACTTCAAATGATTTTTTTACCTTTGAAATTCCTTGCTTGTGTTACCAGACTATTTAAAAGGCGTTTACATAAGAGTTATTTGGCTGTTTAAAGGACATCTAGGAGCAGAAGCAGGCTGCCTAGGAACAGTTCAAACAACATTCTCAAGATAAACTTTGTCAGTGGTTGGTCAGCTACCCTGGAAGAATAGAAAGAATGAATGAAATCTACCCTTTGTAAAGAATGTTTTCACAGCATTTTCAAAAGGGAGGTTTATTAGATTATTACAAACAACTGTGCTATTCCTATTTTTAGATGGAAGGTGATGGATGGCACATTCCCACTTGTCACCTTTGGTATGACAATGACGTCAAATACATTATGTCACAGACAGCAGTTGCGAGTTATTCTCATTTTCCCACCACAATTAAAAAAACTAAAATAAATGTCTTGACCTTTTGTGACCATATTCCTTGTCCTAGCCATTGATGTTTCAAATAAAATATTCTGTATAAATGTAAAAAAAAAAAATAAAAAATTCTGGAGGGTTTCTCCCCAGGGCCCTGCTGAAAACTGGCTTCATTCCAAGTCAGACTTTCCTGGTCAACAAATGTTAAATAAATAAATAAAATTAAAAAAAATAAATAAATAAAATCAAGTGGTATCATATGTTCTCAGATGTGTATATGTATGATTCTAACTATCTGTATATCTATTTATCATCTACATGCTATAAACACACACACACGCACGCATGCACACACGAGCACACACACACACACAGACACACACACACACACACACACACACACACACACACACACACACACACACATATATGTCTATATCTATCTATATGTATTTGGGTCCCATTTTGAGGACTGACTTTTCAGAAAGTTGATCTTCATATGGTTGAGTCTATATGACTGACATTCTGAAAAGCTGAAGCAGTTGTATGGAGATTGTGACAGAGTAGGAATCAAGGAATTCTGAGTTTTTTTTTACATCTGTTTGCAGATAATAGTCAGATACATTTTACCTAATCACTGTAGTGAGATCTTGGAGATGGTATACATAATTAGGATGTGGTGTGGGGGGTGCAGAGAGGGGCTTGCCCCCCTGCAAAAACACAGAGTTTTCTTTTTTTTTTTTTTCAAAATAATGGAACTTTGTTAGCCTAGACCATTTGCAGTTTGATTTTCTGTAATTTTGATGCAACAAAACATATATATATATATATATATATATATATATATATATATATATATATATATATATAAATATACACATATATATATATATATATATATATATATATAAATAAAGGAAAAAATGTTGCATTCAGACTGAGTACTGCTTCTTCACTGCCTCTTCCTCATCACTTGAAACAACATCCAGAATAAAATATAACGCTGGAGGCAATATAAAGCAAAATGCGGTGTGTGTGTGTGTGTGTGTGTGTGTGTGTGTGTGTGTGTGTGTGTGTATGTGAATGTGTGTGTACAGAGAATGACCTAGCTACAAAGTTTTGTAGAAAGGAAACCATAATTGGGTAGTAAATACCTAAGAAGAACAAGTGAATAGCAAGCAGTGCTAATAAGGCAAATTATTTCTGTATAATAAAATAAATATTTTATACGTATTTTATTTAACCAATGTATTAAATAATGCAAATGCATCAATAGGCAAGACATCAGTTTAAACACATTAAACCTTTTTATTTTATATATTATATAATTTCACTCGAAATGAGTCTGTGTATATTGATTTACAGGGTTAAAGCAATATTATACACTACAAGAACTACAAGTAAATGTTTCAACTAATGTCTCCATGTTAAGTTTATTTCTTAGATAAAACAGTCTTCCTGTTGTAGTAATGGCTACATTGCAGTGTTGCAGACTTGCATATTAAAAGATGCATACCACAACAGATACATTGGTTTATAATATTTTTTCTTACTGTGTGATCTATAAAATACATGCTTGTGCTCTGTCAGTTGTTGACTGTATTTGAGCTGCCAACTTTTGCAGATAATATTACACCATTTACCTTAGCTACAGTATTTTTATTGTGGTCATTACAAAATTTGTTCCCATGTCTCCAATATTATTCACATCAAGGGCTAGATTTAGAAGTGATCTACACGTATTTTACAGTGTTATGTGACACTCTCAAACATGAGCCAACACACTGCGATTCACTAAAACCCATTGCTCAATGCCAAAAACACTGTTAGATGGAAAATGGAAATGCTTACTTGACATGTGGCATGCAAATACAGCCAACAGGATTTTCCATTCAATTTACAAACCTGATTAGAGGTGGAAGCAAATACTTGTGGAGAATACAATAAATAATATGGATGGTGAAATGTTATCTGCTGAAGCAGATTGACTTTTCAAAACTCTGATGGTTGTTAGTGGAAAACAGCAAAAACATCATGAGGAGATTGCCAAATGCCAGAGGCCATGATAGCACCATACATGCAGGTTAATCAGCTGCCTTGACAGGAGGTAATAGACCATTTCTGACTAGACAGGGTGTTGGTACAGGTTGTGTGCTACATATGTGTATTCCATACAATAATATATAACCTTTGGAGCCATCTCATAGCTCTTGGAACAAAAGTACACATGAAAACGTCTCTGAGACACTCCAGCCCCATTTGGCATGTCCTGGACATCTTTCTGTTTACTGGGCAAATTATTGAATATTTTCCCAACAAGGTGCCTAGCTATATTAGAGTTCTCTAAACATCTTTGTATCTCATGTGGTCATGGAAGACATGTTTTATCTGCTTTCTAGCAGGTACAATATCAACTGAAAGGATGGCGCTCATTTAACTATCAGATGGCATATTGTGCCAGTGACATAATAATCTACATTTGTGTAAAATGTCATGCCAACATGCAATATGTGCACAAATGGAAGATATGCAGCCTTCATCTTACATTTTTGGCTAGACAAACCCCAAAATGAGCACCTTACAGGTAAAAAGAGGAAAACCAAAACAAGATGATGAAAGTGTGTAGTCAGGAATGCTGCTAGTTTACCAACCAGTACATTTATATAGTGAGCATCTCTCACAATATCAGTGATGTAAAAAGATAAGCTTAGGACACGACAGATGAAAAGTAGAATGACCACAGCTGCTAGCTATACAGAATAAGCATTAATGGGTGATTGCATGACAGTAACACCCTGCAGTATACTGTACATGGCAGCTGCCAACAACAGTGCAGGCATGCAATATGTCAATCAGTGTCTATGGATCTGATTTTGAAAAGGGGTTGATGTCCTCTCTGTGAAGAAATTAGACACTGTCTTCTGTGCTAGCATGTCTGGATGAAGTTTTGTACATAATTTCAGATTAATCTGTATATTGTATGCCAGCATGACTAGCTATGATATTGTAAATAAGTTCTTACATGTTGATTAATACTTTGTTTGTACAGGATGTTTAAAGAGTTGAACAGTGTTCTTTTACATTTCTAACTGCACATGTTTGTGCAGGAGATTCTAAATGCAAACCATCTGAGAGTCAGCTGATCTACAGTTGATGTCATCAGAATGTGTTCAGACGCTCTGTATTTACTGTCAGAGACTGAAAGACAAGAAGGAACTTTAATAAACAGCTGTTTGTTGATTTTCAAAAAAGTGAAAGGAAAATAAGAACTGCAACAATTGAGACAGTTAACCTAGCTTATAAAAGAGCCTTGAAGACAGTTCAGTTAACTGTTGTGCTGAGAACAGTTTAGAAGTTCAGAGGTCAGTTGAGTTGAGTTGTGTTTATTGTTGTACTGAGCAGTGGATACCCAAAGGACTCACCAAGAACTGTAAGCCTGCCTTTCCTCTGTTGTAATATTTAGTTTAGATCAGGGACAATGTTCTTCATTTAGATAGGAAATTATAGCTAATTAGTCAGAGTTTTTTTCCAAATGCTGGATTTCTGTCCTTCAGTATTAATTTCATTTTCCTGGTGATTGAATTCTGTTTGTTTATTGAAATTACTGTTTTACATTTTTTTTAATCATTTTGCTCATTATTAAATATTTTATTATGTTACACTGTAGCTGGTCAGTCAGTGTATTCTTTAGTGATTTGAGAGTGCTTATACCTGTTTTGATAATTCCTGAGCCACGCCTAGAGCCTGGCTGCTTTAGGCCATTTGCTACCATTTGTTTTGGTATCTAATTTTAATAATTGGTCACCCCTTTGAAAGGGCATGTAGGCACTCTGATTGGTGGCAGCATTTTACCGTATAATTTGGAGAAAGGGACACAGCTCGAAATCTGTGTCAGGCTTTCCCAGAGGTGTTTGGATATGTGAGATTCAATATGTTTAAGTGTGAGTATATCAGAGGTCTTAAACTGGGAGAGATTGCTCTGTAGTGTGTAATAAGAAGTTGCATTAGGGGTGGACAGAAGTATATAGTCCAGTCCCAGGTTATAGAGCTTGTTCCTGTTATGCTGTTAGGGGAAAATTGTGAAATATTAGTCTTGTTTAAGTGACGGTCTCACATTGGAGTCAGTGAGGATTGAAGTTCCTAAGTTCCAGATCCATGACAGTAGGGGACGTTCCATATTGGTGGCAGTTCAGAGGGATATTAACCGGATGTCAAATTATTGGTGGCAGTTCCGTGGGATAATAACCAGATGTCACACTCACTACAATATTAGCAGACAAACAGAATATTCTAGCAAATGCCTTTGTTAGAAGTACAAGCCTACACATACTCATACACTTGCAGATGTGATACAACTATGTTGTAATCTTGCCTTTGCAGGTGATTCTTGTAATGCAGTCCATCCATGGCTGATTATGTCCAACTATAATACAAAAACACCAGCAGAGAACATATTTCACAAAGCAAGCATCCCAACCAGGATGGCTATTGAATAAGTATTTGGCCTCCAAAGTCCATTTATCTTGCCTGATCCCATATAGGAGTGCCCTAGAGTGTTTTTTAGCATCTCTGACACCGACAGAGAGAGCAGCAACCTAACAATAGCCATACAGGGTAGGCATGCATTCTGAGTTGCTGGATATTTCTCATGCTCTTACCAGGAGCCCAGACATTAATTGCTGACTAGTAGTGGGGAAAAATACAGAAGGACACTGAAGAATTTGGGGAAGAACTGAAAGACCCATTGGTAGGTAGGCAGTACTCCATTCTTACAGCATATTAGGCATTGCATTAATCACATGGTAATGCCTGGTCCGGTGCTGTAATCCATAATTTACATATGCATGTAACATACCCAAATATATATAAATATATAGTGGATGCATCAGGGGTGTTGATGCAATGTGAATAAAACTGTATATGTTGAACAGTGCGTGTTCATGTACAGAATGTTTCGGATTTCATCAAGTCAAACAAAAACCAAGCAGAATCAGTTGACAAGGCATCACCATTTTCAGAGGTAACATGGTAAGCAAGGGGCACAGCTGTGTTTTGCATACCTGATAACTCATCCACCATCTGACTGAAATCCATCGGCTTAGATGACTCCACACCAATGCTTCTGTGTGCCTTTATTCTCAAGCTATAAGAAGATGACCAATAATTAACACAGGTTACTGCTGCCTACAAAATATCTGCAGCCTAACACAGTATGGACTGAATGACAATATGTCTTGCATTGTTCTAAACTGCAATTAATTAATTATTTGAATATACATATATGTTTAGGAATTGCTGACAATTAAGCAAAGTGGCATATGCACATGTATATGTGTGTGTGTGTGTGTGTGTGTGTGTGTGTGTGTGTGTGTGTGTGTGTGTGTGTGTGTGTGTGTGTGTGTGTGTGTGTGTGTGTGTGTGTGTGTGCGTGCGTGTGCGTGTGTGTGTGTGTGTGTGTGTGTGTGTGTGTGTGTGTGTGTGTGTGTGTATGCACATGCGTGTGTGTGTGTGTGTGTGTGTGTGTGTGTGTGTGTGTGTGTGTGTGTGTGTGTGTGTGAGTGTGTGTGTGTATGTATACAAATGTATGTGGATTAGAGTTATAGCATAGCTTTAATGTGTGTGTGTGTGTGTGTGTGTGTGTGTGTGTGTGTGTGTGTGTGTGTGTGTGTGTGTGTGTGTGTGTGTATGTGTATTTAGGGTTAGAGCATAGCTTTAGTGTGTGTGTGTATGTGTGTGTGTGTGTGTGTGTGTGTATGAGTGTTCATGTGTATGTGAGTTAGGGCAAGGATTAAAAGAAGGCATAGCGTTAGTGTGTTTGTGTGCATCACCTTGCTAACATTACCTCTGCCTGATTCAAAGACAACTCATTAACCACTTTAGGCATAAAAGAAGGATTAGTATGAAGGGACACCCTGTCCCTATGAAAAACAAAAAGGGAGGACTGAACATAAGGGCCTGAAGCTCAGAAACCCTCTGAGCAGAGGTAAGAGCAAGCAATAAGACAGTCTTTTAGGTACAATGTTGCACAGAAGCTGAACCTCGAGGCAAAATAGGAGCCAGGGTCAATATTTCCAAAAATAAAATTAAGGTTCCATGGAGGAGGAATGGGCTTCCTTGGGAGCCTAAGATGCAGGATGCCTTTAAGAAACTGTTGACCTCAATGTGAGAAGCCAAAGGAGAAATCAAGGGCAGCCAGGCAGAAATAGCTGAAAAAAACTGGACCTTTACAGAAGAATAGGCCAAGCCAGACTGGAATAACTCGCACAAAATAGGACAGAACCAAAGGGACCCCCCCACTGAAAAAGGTATCTGGTTATCAGCATTGCATCAGACAGAAAATCTCTTCTATTTGGTCATATAAGAATTTCTGGTTGCAGGTTTTCTTTCCTCCTGTAAAAGTCTGACAACATCCTTAGAAAAGAGGTGCCTTAAAGGGATCAAAACCCTATCAAAAACAGTGTCATTTGAAGAGTGGACAAGTTAGGATGAGTGAATCCCTTGTCCTGTGTGAGGAGGTCCAGCTGGTGAGGTAACTTGTTGTGATCACCACTGGCAACATGCATTAACAGGGGGAATCAGTCCTGTCTTGGCCAAAATGGAGTAACAAGCAAGATTTTTGGGGAATCCAGCTGAATCTTCTTCAGGACTCTTGGAAGTAGGGGAAAAGGAGAGAATGCATAAAGAAACATCCTCTACAAAGGAAAAGAATGAACATCCATCTTCCATGGCAGATGACATGGCACTCTGAAACAGAAAATAAAGAGCTGCCTGTTCAGAAGGGAGGCAGAAAGATAAACCCTAGGAATACCCCACCAACAGACTATGTCCAGAAACATGCCTCTGTGAAGCATCTATTCATGAACCTGTGTTTTGCACCTGCTCAAAGCGTTTGCCACTAGATTATGCTCTGAAGGAATATACACTACCTGAAGGGTTAACTGATAACTGAGAGTCATAACCCATGCCTGAAGATCCCCCTTCTTGTCGACATAACATAGCACAGTGGTGTTGTCTATGTAAATTTTTAGAGGGCCTGGAGAGAGCATGAATTGAAAAACCTGAAGGGCCAGAATCATGGCCTTCAGCTCTCTGATGTTGATATAGTCTGACTTCTGAAGGGGGGGGGGAGCAAAGACCTGGAACTTTTAGATGACCACAGGAAGCCCCACCCCAAGGTCTGAAGCATCAGTGAACAGTTATTGAGAAAGAACTGAAGGCTGAAAAGGCAGGTTTGGGTTGAGGGTAAGTTGCTGAAAACACCACTTGAATTCCCATATTGGACAAGGAAGGAGAGGCAGTTTGAGATCTAGAGTGTGGCAATGCTGAAGCCAAACTGACTTGAGGTACCACTGAAGCTTCTGCATGTGCAGTCTGGCAAGATGGAGCATTGAAATAGAAGAAGTCATGAATCCCAGGATTCAAAGAAAATCTCTGGCTGAAATAGCAGGCAGAGGAAGAAAAGAGTGAAAGAAATCTGTCAAGGACAGAACTTTTGTAGGTGGAAGAGAGGCCAAGATTGGCACTGTCTGAACACTGCAACCCAAATACCCATGATCCTGAGAGGGAGTCAGGACAGACTTTTGGAAGTTGATAGTATACCCCAGACTTTGAAGGAGAGAAATGGTGAACTCCAGATCCTGTAACAGGCAACTAATAGAAGGCAACTAAAGCAACACGTAATCTATATAAGGCAAAATCTGAATGCCTTGGATCTTGCAAAAGGCAATCACAGGAGCAAGGCATTTTTGTGAATACTCTTGGGGCAGTAGAGAGGCAAATGGGCAAAGCAGAAAACTGAAAAATGAGAGGTAGAAACAGAAACAGAGAAAGATAAAAACATCCTGAAAAGAGGGTGAATAGGAATATGAAGGTAAGCATCCTTCAGATCCAAGGATACCAGAAAAGCCTGGTGTATTAAAAGAGGAAACTGGGTTTGAGGACTAAGCATCTGAAAAAAAAATGTGGAGAAATGTGTTGAGCAAGGTGAGATCCAGAATAGGTCTCCAAGTGCCTTCCTTTAGAGGAACCAGGAACATCCTGGAGTAAAATTCCTTTCCTACTTAGGAAATAGGGATCATCTGAATAGTTCCCTGGTCCACCAGGGACTGGAACCAAGGACCTATGAGAAATGGGGAAGTTGCTCTGGAGGGGGTTGATGAATCCCTGAAAAAGGAGGGTGAGACTTCCACACCATGAAGTAACCCTAACGGATGAGAGTTAGAACCCAAGAGTCCAAGGTGATGAGATGATAGTCTGGAAGACAGATGGAGAGATGAAAAGACAAGGGAACCTAGCAGAGTGGTGGTGTTGGGGAAATGTCAAAGATAAGCAGGCTTGTCAGATAAAGGAGTCTTCTGAGCCATAGAAGCCTGAGAAAAGTTAGTCGGAGGAGCTTGCCTACTGCTCTTCCTACCTTTAGTGGCTTGATGAGGCTGCCTATATAGAAAAGTAGGCCTAGTAGGATAATTCCTCTGGAACTTAGGGATAGTAGATACAAAAATATGTTTAAGGTCCTGCAAAGCCGTACCTTTTTCTTGAAGACACTTTAAGATGTCAGCATCAGCGGTCCCAAAAACATTTTTTATATTCAAAGGAACATCCAGCAACTTGGCCTTAATATCTTCAGGTAATGACTGCAGGCGAAGCCAAGAATAATGCCTCATGACTGACCCCAAGACAGCAGCTCGGGAAGTGTCATCAGCAGCACTGTAGCTACACTTGACAGAGTGACAAGCCACCTGATAGGCAGAACCCAAAATAGAAAAAGCAGAAGATATTTCCTCAGAATCAGGGAGGTTGGAAAGAACCCGACAAGCCTGGGCAATCAAGAGCATATGTGGTCATGTGGGTGTGGTAATTGATGGCCTGAAAGGCCAAAGTGGAAGCAGTACAAACCTTTTTACCAGTTCTCCCCATTGCCCTACTCTCCTTATCTGAAGGCAGAAGCTTGAAGAAGGCAAAAGTTTGGAAGGCTTGTCAGAGGAGACTGACACCACAGCAGGGTCAGCAGAAGGACACTTAAATAAGAATTGACAATTCTCAGGAACTTTATAGAACCTGTCAGTTGTCTTTGGAGCAGGAGGCTGAGAATTAGGAGACTTAAAAGCAGCTATAAAGGTGTCTAACAAAGCAGCCAACACAGGAGGCACTGCAGAAGGTTTAGGATTGTCCACCTGAAGAAGTTCTTAATACCTTTTTTGTATGTCAGTATTCCATCATTCTAGTTATAGTGTCTCCAAAAGACCATTCCTCAAAAGGAGACTCAGGAATAACAGACTCTTCTTCATCAAAACCATAAGCCAAAGGTGAAGGCATCTGGGAAAATTAAGACAAGGACCTATCATCAGACTCTGAATCCTCATCTGAGGAATTGGATTCCCTAGTCCATTTGGAAGGAGTTGAAGCTCAAGGGGAAATAGGCACAGAAATGCCTTGGGGACTTCAGGGCCATTAAGGCATTAAACAGGCCCTGAGTAAACTCCTGCCATTCCTTCTTAGGATCCTTAGGGTGTACAGAACTATGCTTAGTCTTTGGCTTTTTCTTGGTAAGGGATGTCAGCCCTAACAAACACCAGGGGTTCTGATCCTTGATGAGATTCAGTATGAGAACTTAGAACTTCTTCCCTGACCAGAATCTGCAGAATCCTTGTAGGGCCCTCTGAGATGAACAAAAATGATTCCCCTTCCAAGTCTAAGGATGAGCAAAATGAAGGATCCATGCCGGCCTCCAACAATGTTGTAGCAGAGGAATCTGACATAGACACGTGATGGCCTACAGAGCAATCATCAACTTCTACAAAACTGTCAGGGGAAGGCTGGACAGCCAAAGAATCAGGCTGACATTTCTTGGCCTTCTTCTTACTTAACGGTATCGTAGGGTTAGAAGATTCCACCTTGCTACCCTGTACTAACAGTTTAAGGCTTTGGTTCACTAGATAAAAGGCTAAGGAAGACAACCAACTTCTAAGAATCTTAGGCACAAACACTTTACAAGTGCTACAGGACATATGGTTGTGGGAAGCACTCAGACAAAAAAGACACTGTTTGTAATAATCCATATGAAGAATCTGTCTCCCACATTGACATTTTCCCTTCTTGGATGAGATGAACTCTAGATAACCAATAGAAAAAGAAAAATACCCCAATTAGGCACTTATCTGATAGTTAGGCATTCAGCTCCACAAAAGTGTGTTCAGCCCGATGAGAAATTATGGTGTTTGGACTGGCGGCAAAGAAGTTCTGGGTAACTGCATCTGTAGATCACCTATATGCCCTACCTCCTGAAATGGGAGCATACATCAAAAGGCTTTGGTATACTGACCAGATGTTGGGCTATCCTGGCAGGAGATCCCTATGGTGAAGAATACTGCAACAGTGATATAGAAATACATCCAGAGGACAACAATATTGGCTCTGGAGAAGATACATTTTCTCCAAGAACTATATGCCCCTGGAAAACCTTGTGCCTTAATTATTGGAAGTGGATTAAAGTTAGAGAGTTTGTGGTTACTTTAATTTTATTCATTACCTGACTTGGTTAAAGTACTGTTCAAACATTTTCTGTTTAGGCCACATGTACTTAATCATTGGTGAAGTCCAACTTTTAGTTTCATACAATAAAATATTTTTTTATAACAGAACATTGTGTATCAACTCCTTAATTTTCCACATTGCTTAAAGCAGTGGGCATTAAAACTAAAGCTTAAATGTTTTTTTTTTCTAAAATCCCAAATTAATCTGACACTGTCAAAAATGTGAATCCTCTGTGGAGGACCTTTTTTATTGTTAACTGGGGCCTGCAGTACTGAAGTAAAAGTCATTTTGGTATTAAGTGCTATATGGAGTCACATCAGAATCAGTACAAGCAGAGTATACCTGTTTCCATTTGCTATTCAGAAACTCATACTACCATGAGTGAGACGTAGAGCTAAAGCATCCCTGTTTCAAGTTCCTGTGTTATTCATGAGGATATCTGCTGCTAGTCCTTGTGCAGTGTCCTGTGGTAGAGCATAACTACTGCCGAGAGTTCATGAAGGCAATGCACGAAATGCTGCATCACTGACAGGATGACTGCTGTGGCACAACTTCTAGTCCTTGTGCAGTGTCCTGTGGTAGAGCATACCTACTGCTTCGAGTTTGTGAAAGTAGTGCACAAAATGCTGCGTCACTGACAAAGATGACTGCTGTGGCACAACTTCTATATCTAACTGTCACAGCTGTCACAGTGATAGAAATAGTCACTAAGCCAACAGCAACACCATGAGCCATGGCTCCACTAAAGTCCTGTCTGGAACCAGCAAAAGGCAACCTATACAGCTGCCTAGTACTCACTGTTAGCTGGAGGCACCATGTAAATATTAGCCTTACTAAAAAAATGTCCCATCCTGCACCCTGCCCCACCCTCATATCTTAACTCTACTTTGGCTATGTAAATGGTGGTCTACTCCTCTGCTTTATTTTGATGTGCAACAGCTCCAATTTCTTTTATTTCATTGGCTCAAATGTAGATCTAGTAAGATAAAGGCTTTCTGGAGCTAGTCAAAGTCAAAATGGACCAGTAGTAGACAAGCCTGCAATATGGCACTAACAATGTATTTTTGAAAATAAATTGGTACCAGATAGTGCTGATGATGTTGCCATAATTAGCACATTATGTCTGTGCATGTGTGTGTGTGTGTGTGTGTGTGTGTGTGTGTGTGTGTGTGTGTGTGTGTGTGTATGTGTGTGTGTGTGTGTGTGTGTGTGTGTGTGTGTGTGTGTGTGTGTGTGTGTGTGTGTGTATCCAGCTCATATCCTCAAGCAGCAGGCATAGCTCTGCCTTTCGTTAGTCCTTCCTAGTTTTGCTGAATGTCCCAGACTTTGGCTCATATTGTTTTCCCTTATCCTCATAAATGATTCATTTTCTGGTAAATCACTGAGGATTGCAGTCAGTCATTAAGAGCTTCATAGTTCCTACTTTTCAGAAAATACATTTTAATACAAGATCTAATGTTTTGTTAACTTTTTTAGAGTTGTCTGCCTCTCATCCCGCCTTGATTTTACAGAATGTTTCTGATACTAACTCATATTTTTGCTGTGACTCAAAAACTTTTGATTTTTGATTTTCAGGTAAAGCAGGTAAATCACTGAGGATTACAATAAGCCAACAGTGTCAGTCATTAGACTTTCATAGTTCTTATTGCTCAGGAAATGCAAGTCTGTGTAACAACTTGCTCTGCTAACTATTTAATTAAATTAGAGTCATGTGCCTGTCAACTGTTCCCAGTTTTGCATAACATTTCTGATTTTGCTTCATATTTCTGGTCTGTCCGTCATTAAATTCTTAATTTTCTAGTAAAGCACTGAAGATTACAGTCAGTCAATAATGACAGTTATTAAAGTTTCATAGTTCTTATTGTTCATCAAATGCATCTCCATGGAAATGCTGTTGTTCTGTTAATTTTAAACTGAATTAGGGTTGTCATGCACTCAGGATTATGAGCTGTCAATAAACTACTGAATCCTTTCACTTCCATTTACCTACTGTGTTACTTTAAACAAGTTACTTAACCAGACAGTGTTTATAGATCACCCCTGAAAAGGAATACATTGGACAAAGTATCCCTGAAAAGGGATACTTTGTCCAATGGGTTTGCCTAGTTAAACAGATACAATAAAACAAAAAAAAAATACTATTTAAAATTTGACTCTTTTTGTGCTTTTGCCCTGTCATTTTTGGCTTAGTCTGGAATTCATGAGCAAAGAAATTGAGAGCACTTACAAATAATGTGATAGACTTTCAAGCACATTATTGTGGACTGTAGTCACTAAATAATGGCAGGCATGTGAGTTTCATATTTTGTCTCCATCAAAAAATGCTTGCCAAGCAAAGCCTGTGATTCTAGCAACTTTCTAACTATACTAGAGAACTATTTCAAAACTGTTTCTGAATTGCATGTTTGTCTCTTATTCCAGAGTTGAAACGTTAATTGATTAGACTGAAGATATAATGGGTTGCACTGTATGGTTGTGACAGTAGCAAGCACAGAAACATTTCTGAGTCATTATTTTTATATTTGCTCATTTACTTGATCTCAAGCGTATATCCGAAACCTACAACCATACAAGTGGCTGTAATTGGTTGTGTGTGTGTGTGTGTGTGTGTGTGTGTGTGTGTGTGTGTGTGTGTGTGTGTGTGTGTGTGTGTGTGTGTGTGTGTGTGTGTGTGTGTGTGTGTGTGTGTGTGCGTGTGTGTGTGTGTGTGTGTGTGTGTGTGTGTGTGTGTGAGTGTGTGTGTGTGTCTGTGCACAGTGGATAGTTCTTAGCTGTCTCCAATTATGTCTCATATTTGTGGTCTGCTCATCATAAAATTTGTTTATAGGTTCATAGGTAAGTATTAGGCTAGTTGCCTTTGCGTGCCATTTTCAGTCTCCGCAGTTTCACTTTTTATGTGCTTGAATTAACCTATGCCATTTGGTTAGAGATTGGCCTTACCCATGCCATGGAGGATAATTATATATTATCCCTAATGATAATAACTGGGATCTTACCATAGATAACACGAGGGGACCTATGTATGGTGTGACGCCTGTGCGCTGGCCCAGCAACCAAGGAGCCTCAATCCTCACCACTAACACCAGTGAGGGGCATCCATATAGGGAAAGGATAATAAATACACACACACAGTAAAGTACAATTTCCCTTAGGAGCGAACAGAGATCACAGTCAGTCTGGGGCTGGTTTCTTCCTTTCTCTCCGGGTCCCCAATAAGACTTCCCACTGGCACAGCTATAGGGTCCAGATCTCAGCCTAGGGGGCAAGCTAAAATCTCCAGCACCCTCTCTGACCAACCAGTGCTTCATGTCCCTGCCCAAGTAGCTGACACACACACACACACACACACACACACACACACACACACACACACACACACACACACACACACACACACACACACACACACAAACACACACGCACTTTGATGTAAGAGTTATATACAACCACACAGACACTCATGGGGAAGGCTGGCACAGGTTCTCCAGCTGTGCCCCTTTTACCCAGACTATACGGTAGTACCACTTGCCACCACCCACTAATATTTATCAGCTACTAAAAGGCCCTTATGAAAGGGTGTCCAATTATACTGTGCAATATTATTATCCAAATGGTAAGTGCAACTGAACAGTCAAGGCTTATTGGAGTGGCTTGGCCAGTATCACTATATACATGCAATGTACTCTAGAGCTTAAATTATCTCTACACAAAACAGCCACAGTTGAAAGGTTTAAAAATATTTAATAATAAATAATAAAAACACAAGACAATACCTCTTACTACACAGTGCTAGTCAAGAGTTCAGAGATCACAGAGAAATACTTAAAATAATACAGTAGAAAAGTTCTGACATCAGTAAAGAAAAAGACTAATCTAATCTTTCTAGTCCCGAGCTATATCTAAGAGAAAACACAGTTCTAAAATAAAATTAAATATAAAACACAGGCAGCTACTGGTGAGTTGGATACTCTCAAGACAAATGCTAAATGCCACCATTCTTTCTGTCCTTAAATTGATAACACAGTACCACTGATTCATTTCAGATTACATAATTTCTTTCTGGTTCCAAGCCTAACAGAAACTCAGAGGTTAATAGCCCTTTTGATCTTGCAGCTGGTCAGGAAGCCAGAGCAATAAAAGAAATTATACATGTAAATTCTAGCCATTAACTCTGGCCTCAAAACAATAGGCAGAATGCCTCCCTCTAGATATCTCGGCTCTGAGTTTTAGATCAAAGAATTGCACAGTGCTTGACTTATCAGCTTTCTTACAGCAGAGTGCACTGTTGTTACATTTTTTTCAGTTCAACATCCAATACAGTCTTTTCACATTGAAGAGAACAAGCCTGTGGCTTACATTAATATTTACAAATGACAGAATTATCTTCAAAATTCTATCAAGCTAGGCTGGCAGCTTTCACCTATCACACATCTCCCTCCCAGAGAACTCAAGCTAGTTTTTCAAGTGACCCTTGAGAAAAAATTGCTTGAGAGGGTTAAGTCTATCTGAGTATACCTTACCCCATTCCCTGTCTTGAGAGCCAAACTGCATTGGCATTGCTAATCCCACTGCGGTGCTACACTGACATATCATATGCTTGCAACCCTAGACTCCATCTTAGCAACTTGGCATTTTGCTGGCTGGGACTGTTCATCCATGTTAGGGGATTGGATTGGATGTCTGTAACTACAGTGAATTTTCTTCCATACAGATAAGGCTGAAGTTTTTGCAGTGGCCACACTATGGTTAGGCATTCCTTTTCTACAGCTGCATAGCATTCTTCCCTGAGTTGGAGCCTACAACTGAGATAAACCACTGGGTGCTCGTCTCCCTCTAAAAAAATCTGACTAAGTACAGCCCCCCCCCCATGGTTTGAAGCATCCACCTGCACAAGAAATTACTTGCTGTAATCTGGACTGGCTAGCACAGGGGTTCCTCCCAAAGTTTCTTTAAGCATCTGGAATGCCTGCTCACATACTGAGGTCCACACTACCTTATCTGGCCTGTTCTTCCTTGTCAGGTTTGTGAGGGGGAGCAGCTATGGTACTATAGCCGAGGACGAACTTTTTGTAGTACCCTGCTGTCCTTAAGAATGCCCTCATCTGTTTTTTGGTAACAGGTTCAGACCATGCCTGAATGAATTCTACTTTAGCAGGTTCTAGCCTGATCTTACCACTCCCACTCTATGTCCCAGGTAGGAGACCTCTGCCATACCCACCTGACATTTGCTGGGCTTAATGGTCAACCCTGCCCTCTGTAGTCTGCCCAGCACCTCCCTGATATGTTGAAGGTGCTCTTGCCAGGAATGGCTGTAGATGGCAATATTATCTAGATAAGAAAGGGCAAACCCTCCTGCTCCTGCTAGGATATGATCTACCAGCCTCTGGAAAGTTGCTGGGGCATTTTTCATCCCAAAGGGCATCTTTGAGAACTTATATAAGCCAAAAGGAGTCACAAAGGCTGACTTCTCTCTAGCACTGGAAGTCAAGGGCACCTGCCAGTAACCCTTGGTAAGATCAATGGTTGTAAGATACTTAGCACCACCCAGCTGCTCTAGGGCCTCATCTGTCCTAGGCATGGGGTAAGCATCTGACTCTGTGTGACTATTTAATTTCCGGTAGTCCACACAGAACTTGGTGCTGCCATCCTTCTTTGGCACCAGCATCACTGGGGAGGCCCAGGGACTGTTGGACTCTTGAATTACCCCTAGAGCCAGCATTTCCTGTATCTCCCTCCTCAGAGTCTGTTTGACTCTCTGAGGCACCCTATAAGGGGCCTGCCTAATAGGCCTTTGGGGTCCTGTATCCACCTGGTGCTGCACCAGGTGAGTGCACCCTGATTTCCCAGTGAACATGTCCCAAAAATCCTGTAACACTGCTCGGATTTCTCAAACCTGGGTAGGAGATAGCTGCTGGGACATTGTTACCCCTTCTACTGAGGTGTCAGTCTGAGTCTCACTGAGGAGATCAGCCACCAGATCTCCCTCAGACTCCTCCTGCAATCAACTGCAAATGCTCTGTACAAGGGCCTCCCTATCATGGAAAGGTTTCATTATGTTAACATGGTTCAGTTTGTGCCCCTGTCTCCTTTCTAGCAGTTCCATCATGTAGTTAACATCACTTACCTTTTTTACCACCTTGTAGGGTCCCTCCCAAGCTGCTTGCAGCTTGATGTGTCTAACAGGAATAAGAACCATTACTTGCTGCCCTACAGCATACTCTCTAACTCGAGCATTCTTGTCATACCAGACCTTTTTCTGTTGTTGGGCTTCTGCCAGGTTCTCCTTGGCAAAGCCCATGAATTCCCTGAGTCTTGTCCTGAGGTTTAGGACATAGGCCACAACAGACTCCTTGTGAGATTCACACTCACCTTCCCACTCATCTCGAATTAAATCTAGAGGTCCCTTCACCCTATGCCCATAGAGCAACTCAAAGGGTGAAAAACCTGTGGATTCCTGTGGAACCTCTCTGTAAGCAAACAACAGATGGGGCAAATATTTGTCCCAGTCCTTCTTAAACTGGTCTGCAAATGCCCGTAGCATGGACATGATTGTAGAGTTGAACCTCTCAACAAGATCATTAGTCTGGGGATGGTAGGGGTGGTCTTCAGGTGCTTCACCCCACAGTACTTCCACAGACAAGCCAGCAGGTCTGACATGAAACTGACACCTCTGTCAGTCAGTATTTCTTTTGAGAAATCTACCCTGCTGGAATTCTCTAACAAAGCATTTGCCACCTTTTCTTTTGCAATAGAGGACAAAATCACTACCTCAGGGTATCTTGTAGCAAAATCTACTACCACTAAGATATACTTTTCCCTGTGGAATGTGGGGTACTCAGAGTACCCACAATATCCATAGCTAACCTCTGAAATGACTCCTCAATCACAGGCAAAGGCATCAAAGGAGCTGTCATCTTATCTCCTGCCTTGCCTACCTTTTGCACTGCTCACAGGTCCTGCAGTACCCTGTTACATCTTTGGAAACTCCAGACCAATAGAAGTTCTGCATAATACGTCTCTTTGTACATTTTATGCCCATATGACCTGCAAAGGGAATATCATGGGCTATGTCTAGAAGTACCAGATGGCAGGCAATAGGCACTACCAACTGCTGTACCCTCTCACCTTCTAGCCCTTCCTCAGCGGTCCACTCTCTATACAGTAACCCTTTGTCCCAGTATACAGATTCCCCCTTCCCTTGAGAATCAGGTGCCTCCCTACCTGCCTCAGGCCTTGCAATGTAGGGTCTGAAAGCTGAACCTGCCTCAACTCTCTCTTTGTAACCCTTCCCAGCTCCCCTTCCACAGGAAGTCTGGCATCCTCTGAAAGCAATGCCTCACTGTCAGTCTGGGTACTACTACTCACCTCTACCTTTGCAGTCACTCTGTCCAAGGGAACATCAGTACCCACAAGCAGCTGTGGCTCACATTCAGTCTCACTGCTACAGAGTAGCTCCCTCCTTGAAGTAACCACCTCACCACTCCTGGCTGCAAGTATGCAGTCCAGGTCTCCCCCAGGCTACCAGATCCACATGCTTGTTTCCTAGCCTGACAATGTGTAACTGCATAAGCATATGGTACTTCCTCATCCAAATCCTTCCCTATCAGGACATCTGCAGGATGGTAGTTTGGTACCCCTGTTGTCTCAAGACAACCTACTATTGGCATTTTGTCTTCCCCACTTGCTGGCTCTCTCACCTTTTGTTCCCCACCTTGCCTCCATGGACAAATGTATGCCACATGGCCCCACTGGTTGCATTCAAAACATTTAACCCTAGGTCCTGGATGTGTACCTGGACTAGTGACTTCCCCTGCTACTGGCAGATTCTGTTGGGGCAGTCTGTGCTGCCCACCATGGGTTTCTTTAGACTCATGAGCAGTACTGGCAGTCCCTTTCCTGTGCAGGGATGCCCTGCTTGCTAGGTATAGGTCTCCCTTCTTCCCCAACTCATCTGAAGTAGCACATTGTCTATCAGCTAACCAGATCCTCATGTCCTCAGGCAACGTGCTAAGGGCTTGTTCCCTCACCAAAAGGTCTGCCAGCCCTTCAAAAGTGGTGACCTGACATCCACTCACCCACCTATGAAAATAAGTGCTCAGTTCAGCAACATATTCACACACACTTTCATCTGCCTTGCGTCTATGCTCACAAAACTTTTTCCTATAAGTTTCAGGTGTTAGCTTAAAACATTCTAACAAGTGATTATTAACAGCAATATAATCAAAATATTCACAATCAGCAAGTTTAGACAATACAGTTACAGCTTTACCATGGAGTAAGGGGGTCAGGAATCATACCCAGAGGCTTTGGTCAACATCATACTATTTACATACCCTCTCAAGCAAATGAATGAAACTATCAAAATTATCCCCCTCTTTAAACTGCAGAAGAAATTTACTGACCGTTTGTGCTTCTGGGGTCCAGTTACTCCATTCCCCATTACCTCCATGACTCTGGTAAAGAGTCAGCATCTACTTTTCATGCTGCCTCTGCCGCTCCTTTAACACAGCTTTCAGGCGTAGCAGTTTCTCACTCTCCTCAGCCTGCAAACATCACAGTGTCTTATTGTCCTCAATCTCTAGCTGCCTCAGTCTCTCAGCTGCTTCTATTTCCAAACTCCTGAGCTCCAGATGGATTTTTAAGTCCTCTGCAGAAAGGCTGAGCTGTCCATTCTCTGAATATGGTACATCTCCACTGCCAGTCTGATCTTCCCCCTGGTTGCTGTTTTCTGATGCAGCTTTGACCAAAGCTGCAATCATGTCTGCCTCAGTCAGGTTTCCATGCACCAGTCCCCTAGCCTGGCACATCTCAGCCAGCTGGCTCCTTGTCAGCTTTCCCTACTCCTCTGCTGATATGCTGCCTGCTCTCCCTGACTAACTAAGCTAACAAAAGAAATAAAGCAATTGTGCTCTGAACTCTGAGTATTCACTGCGTGGCTGATTTAGAGTACAAAAACACCTTCAGTGATTACTGTACACAAGCTACAGGAATTCATGCTACCCACACCACTACAAGCCAATTAGTATTTGCCAACCAATTAATATGTGGAGTGGATATCCCACCACTACCAAACAATTAATATGTGATGCCCATGCACTGGCCAAGCAATCAAGGAGCTTCAATCCTCACCTCTAACACCAGTGAGGGTTGGCCACATGGGGATGATAACAAATACACACACAGTAAAGTACAATTTCCCTTCAGAGCACACATAGATCACAGTCAGTGTGGGGCTGGTTTCTCCCTTTCTGTCCAGATCCCTAATAAGACTTCCCACTGGCAGAGCTATAGGATCCAGATCTCAGCCTAGTGGGCAAGCTAAAACCTCCAGCACCCTCTCTGTCCAACCAGTGCTTTGTGTACCTGCTCAAGTAGCTGACACACACAACTTGAGATAAGCGTTATATAGAACCACACAGACACTCCTGGGGAAGGCTGGCACAGGTTCTCCAGCTGTGACACTTTTATCCAGACTATACGGTAGTACCACTTGCCACCACTCACTAATATTTATCAGCTACTAAAAGGCCCATATGAAAGGGTGACCGATTATACTGTGCAATATTATTATCCAAACGGTAAGTGCAACTGAACAGTCAAGGCTTATTGGAGTGGCTTGGTCAGTATCACTATATACATGTAATGTACTCTAGAGCTTAAATTATCACTACACAAAATGGCCACAGTTGAAATGTTTAAAAATATTTAATAATAAATAATAAAAACACAAGACAATACTTCTTATTATACAGTGCTAGTCAAGAGTTCAGAGATCACACAGAAATACTTAAAAATACAGTAGAAAAGTTCTGACATCAATACAGAAAAAGACTAATCTAATATTCCTAGTTCCTAGGTATATCTGAGAGAAAACACTGTTCTAAAATAAACTTACATATAGAACACAGGCAGCTACTGGTCAGTTGGATGTTCTCAAGACCAGTGCTAAGTGCCTTCATTCTTTCCTTAAATTGATAGCACAGTACCACTGATTCATTTCAGATTACGTCATTTATTTCTGGTTCCCAGGCTAACAGAAACTTAGAGGTTAATAGCCCTTTTGATTTTGCAGCTGGTCAGGAAGCCAGAGCAATAAAAGAAATTATACATGTAAATTCTAGCCATTAACTCTGGCCTCAAAACAATAAGCAGAATGCCTCCCTCTAGACATCTCGGCTCCAAGTTTTAGATCAAAGAATTTCACAATGCTTGACTTATCAGCTTTCTTACACCAGACTGCACTGTTGTTACATTTTTTTTTTCAGTTCAACATCCAATACAGTCTTTTCTCATTTAAGAGAACAAGCCTGTGGCTTACATTAATATTTACAAATGACAGAATTATCTACAAAATTGTATCTAGCTAGGCTGGCAGCCTTCACTTATCTTCACACATGGGATAACACATTTATGAACTATCTCTGTTCATTAGTAGTACAGAGAACAGTCCTGGGGTAAATTTTATGTTTCCCATCCATAGATCCAGGTTGTTTATGAATAAGGACAGGGATGGATTTTGTTTTATGTGAATGAGGAGTCTGCTCCAGAGCAATGGTATCCTCTGCTAGGTATACTTATCCCTCCAAACTATTCTACTGATGTTGTAGAAGAGGTTTAGATCCCTAGAGCAAGTGTTTCTGATGCCATTTGACATGCTGATGTGCAGTAAATCCATCAGTATTGGGTTGGAGGATGCCTTGTATGCCAGACACAGGTTGGCTCTTAGTAGTCTGTAGGATAGTGAGTACAGCGACATGACTCTGACTTGGTGCCTAAAGGGAATGTTATTTAGGCTTTGTATCCTTTTAGTAAGGTACCTCTATGGGTGTTCCAGTTGTTGCATGTGTCTGGACAGATACATGCCAAAGGTGGCAGTTTATTCAATGAATAGCCTAATAAGGGCTGAGTAAAGTGGGACAATGACATCCCTAGATCTAGACACAATCTTGTTGTGTATAAGCTGTGCAATGTAGAAGGACTTTCTAACAACGATGTACACTTGTTGGTCAAAAGTTAGGTCACTGTCCACATAAGTTCCCAAATCTCCAACAACTGGGCCAACTCTTAAGGGTACATATTCTGTTGTAGGTGGTTGATAAGAAGTTGCACATTGTCCATAAGAGGGCATGTAGGAGGAGGAGGGGGGGGGTTAAGCATTTTGCATAGGAGGCAGAAGATGTACTACTCATAATGTTATAGATAGAGTGCTTGTGTGATACTATTGCAGGAGTTGTAGAGGAATGTCTTTTCATTGTAATCATTTTATAACATTTATCACCCTTCCTACAGATGCATCATGCTGAAGATGTGGGGCTCATATGTTGCAGCTTTTTTCCACTTTCTCCTCATTCAGCCCTTCACAAGTCCTAAGACTGCAATACATCTGTCATGGGAGGCTGCTACAGTGACATCTGTGCCTCATAACAATTTGACTCTTATGAGGATTGTTGAGGCAGATGTGGCTTAAGCACTGTTCCCCAGCCTTTCCCAGGTGACTAGGCACCTCCAGCAGATGAACTAGAGGATTCTGGGATGTTGCACTAGGAAGAATCAATGTGGCTGCTGACTGCATGTTTACCCTTGAGCCACGCTCACATGCTTAGTCCTCATAACTGGACAGCACTGACTTTCACTTTTTTCCACAACTAAATACCTTCCTATCCTTTTGTGCCACCATCCACATGGTGAGTGTGTGTGTGTATGTGCGTGTGTGATCCAGTCCTAGTCTCTCATCCTCCCCATTATTGCCTCTTTATCTTAAGTCTCTATCTAGTATGTTGTTCAGCCTTGTGTATCACTATCTTCTATATGTTTGTCTTAAGTACTACATCTGTCTGCCTATATGTATATCACAGATTTTTTCCAGTTTCCTGTGTCTGCTACCCATGTCCCTGTTGCTTCTTTTCCAATCTTTCAAGTCATTTATGGAAAAAGGTGTCATTTCAGGGGAAAAAGCAGCCCCATTTATACATCTTCTCACGCCTTCCCATTACCATAACACATGTGCTTGCTTAAACTTACGTCAAGCTGCTCTTCCATACTGTCCCATGTTCCCTATGTTTTTGAAGGCATTGAAATTATGAGTTATGTTTCCCTCTGTACCATGCCCCCCTGCACCAAATAGCTCCTACTCCTGTCCACTGTTGGTCTAGACATTGGGTGTTTATAGTGGTTTAGCAATCACATATTTTGCATACTTACCAGACTGTTGTGAAACACTCATTTAGTACATTGTATTGGTCTTGCATGTTCTTGTCTACATACTCCTATTTCGGGGTGATAGTGCAATAGGTGTGCATTATATACTTATGAGATCAAACCATATATTACCTGGTATTCTCTGTCTTAAGTAATGTCTGATAGTTTAGTCCACATTATGTGTGTCTACATTTATAATATTAATAGTTATCTTAAAATGCCTCTGAAGGTACTGTACATACCATCTGCACTGGGGTTGTGACATCTCTCTGGTGTTTGCACAGGAACTAATGTGTTACCAATGTACATAGACTAGGCATAGGCTGGCATATTAACAGTGGATTTGGCACAGTGTGTTTCTCTGTAATGGTTTATTAGATATGTTTGCTAGTAGTTATGTTTTTAACTGTTTTGTCATACTCATGGTTTCTATACCAGTCTAACCAGATTATCTTATGGTTACTGTATTAACTTTTGTTTATGAATATTTCACTTGTAGATTATGTACAAATATATATCTTCAGCACATTACAGTAATGTTAGAAAACGGTGAAGCCTGTTCAACAAGGTTTAAACATGGAGTGAGACATCCATGATTGGTGTTCACTTTTTAACATAGGCACTGTGTTGTCTTTCCAAAACTAAGTTAAGGTAGGACTCCATGCCACAGAGGGATAAAGCTCTGCCTGTGGTCCAGACAAAGTGAACCTGATTAGTGGTCTGTACACTGAAGGAACTGGCCAGGGTAGATGGTAATGAACATTCATCATCAGGGGGAAGGAGGCCAGTCAGCCTACTACCTTGCTGACACTCAGTAGAGACTTGCTGTATACTCAGTGTTATGGGCAGCTAGTGAGACAGACATGTAGGTTCCTTCTCTGAAGCATATGTACTATGGTTGTTGCTGTGGCTGGGCATGTACAATAGTGTACATGCTCTGATGCATGACAAAGCAGCTGCTGGGTTAGGAGTCAGGGTTCATAGATATCCTGACCCATTGTTGGTTGTGGCATCCAGTAGTTCCCCAGCCTTAGAACAATGGGATTCCATCCTTAAATATTGGTGACTGTGGTCTGCTGTGTTACACCAAACTCTCATCACTGGCGCAAAGGTGCCCCTGGGAGTTGCAGAGTAGAGAACATTGTGTTAAGTGGCACTGAAGTATGGAGGCTAAACCACCACTCACAGCTATCTAGATGATGGATTCTCCAGGTGATCAGAAAAGAGGTAATGATATGCATGCGTAGAGGAGAAGCATATTTTAAAAATGGGTTATAGCCTATCTATGTAATGTGCCACTACTACCAATTTTTTGACTGTTAACCCAAGTGATAGTATGCCCTACCTGTATGCCTACATGATAAACATATCTTGGGTATAGGCATTAAAATTTTACAAAATGAGCATTATGCTATCACAGGTGCTGTCACGGGCATACTTTACTCTCTCCAATGTATATGACTCATTTGCTAATTTTCTTCTCTGGGTGGTATTTACCTCACTTGCACTGTCTACCACTTCTGCTAATGATGTGCAATGTTTCAGTGCTTTAAGATGAGCAACCATCACCGAGAGCTGATTCAGAAAAAATAAATTAAATTTACAAAAAGCACATTCAATGGGTCAAGTAAAACAGTTTGCTTTATTTGCTGTACTGTGTTTTTATACATTTAGACTGCTGAACTGCATTACTGAATTCTGCGCATTCACTAGCATGCTCAGTGTCCTCTAGTAAACATACTCCAGTGTAGGAAACACTGCACATACAAGGAGCCTGCCCAGCTAGTCACCTCACTATTGTGCAGCTATGCACCTCCATACAATTCAAGGATGGAAGAATTAACATAATGGGCAATGCAACTCTGCATGCACTGACTGCCATATTGATTTTGACTAAATATTCTCTGCAATTCATTTCCCTGTATTGATAGGTCTTATTTAAATTTACTACATTTCGTAAAATTGTTGAATTTACATTTATTGTACTGGGAAGTTGTTCAGTGATTTTTCTTATGATAGTTTGTGTGACATTTGCAACCTCCACCTCTTTTGATGTTGGGCTATTTCCAGTTAAATTCAATATATGTGGAATACACCTGATTGCCTTCTAAGATCTTAAGTCAGGGCCATCTGGGCATCCGTCTGATTGAATGGTAAGGGATACCTGTCAAACAACTTGTTTTTATACCTCTATATGTTCTACAGCATGGACTACATTTTCTGTTCCTCTCCCCAATGGAGCATGGTAGCATGCTTTGTGACTGAACAGAATGATGCCACATGGATGCTATCTTTAATCTTTCACTGTGTAGAATGCCTCTCTACTACTGTGGACATGTTTGCCTTCCTTCTAAATATCTGAGTTATCTGTTCTTGTCTTTAAGTTGCCTTACATACTTTGCTGGTATTTATGATTGTTACTTTTTTCAAGCTTGTAATCTTTACAGGATATAAAATAGATTTGTCTAGCACTTTCACCATATTAAAAATGTTTAATACTGAATAACGTTCTGCTCTTTTTTCAATTCTGCATGTATCTTTGTCCCCATAATGCATCACTGCTATGAGTCACACCTAATGTAGTGTTTTCTTCTGCAGATTGTTGTGCTTATCTGTTTTTGTTATGTATACTTACCCTGATATAACAGCAGGTGAAGTGTTTACTGTTGTATGTCTTTCTGTTCAAAGGCTTCACTACCTCATTGATTGTAAAGCAGATGAATTTCCATCCAAGTGATTTTAAGTTTTAAATGCTTAACTCTGTTCACTGTTTTCCGCAAGACCTTACTGTCAGTGCAGTTTCTAAATATGCACCAAAAGGGGTTCCTTTTGTTTTGCAAATTTAGCATTTCTTTGTGTTTGTGGTTTATGTAACCAAGAAGTTGACATGCATAAGTTCAGGGTATGTAGAGAACTTGTCCCTCAGTGGGACTGGCTGGAGTTTTGTTCCTGTGCAAAAAATATTGATTTTTAAATTTTTCATTGAGTTGAATTTTCCAATCCCTTGAACTGGCAAACCAATGCCTTATCCACCCGGAAGTTGGGGGAATATTTAAGTAAAGCATGTACATATGTATTTATTTATTTACTTGGTCTCAGCTGGTGCAAATATTTACCAAGAGTATGAACACTGTTGCTTTACATTGCGGTTACAGTGGATTATGTGAGCAGTTATACCCTTGTAACCTTTCTTTATTCTTTACAGTATCTTAGTACATTCTCTTTGTCTGCATTCACTGACTGTTTGCTCATACATTAGTTGCTCATTCAGTTCAGATAGTAAGTCAAGATATTTTGGAATAATACAAGTTGCTGCTGTTCTTGCTTCGCCTGTTAGTTTTTCATAATATTTTTTCATGCACCTAATCCTGCATCATTATGGTGACATTCAGAAGACTACATAGGGCAATATTATTGATATTGTCCTTGCTTTGTATTATGCCATTATCACTGAATATTCGTTCTACTGTATCTGAGAGTTTTACTTCTTACAACTACCAGCTAAGGATTTTTTCATATACTTGTGACAAAATAATTACCAGGAACATATCAACAGCAAAGGTGAATCCCTTCTATTTTAACTGACGTGTCATCTTGATAAACAAGCAATGATAACCAACAGGCTGCATGTTACTGTATAAATAATGCACACCTAAGGGTGTTCTGAAGCCCGATGCCACAGGCGGAGGGCCTCTACATCTCTGTAAGGGCATTATTTATACAGTAACACACACTCTGGAGGGAATTATTGGGCTTAGAGAACGGTCTGTCTGTAAAATTGTTTTGTTTTACTTATTTATTTTTATTACTATATATTTTTTTATATTTTTGATGTAAAATAACTCCTCTGCCTAATGTTTCAAACTTGCTGTGGTATATGTAAATGGTGTTGGAGGAAGCATTTTGTATCCATAGTATAAGAATTTCAAAGATGTCCACATTTGTACTTCATTTTTTGGTCTCTTGCTTTGTGGTTTGCTGGCAAATCATTGTGGATTGAAGTCATTAAATAATGACATATATTTGAGTTTCAGGTTTATTTCCTTCAGAAGATGCATATTAAAACAAATCCTTTTGTTCTAGCAAATTTTTAATTTTATATCAGCAGTGTTTGAAATCTGTTCCTGTTTCTGAGGCTTTGTCCAGCCTTTATTTTAGGCTTTATCCAGATTTCTTTAGCTAAGAGGTTAATAGGTATGCGTACTTCTTCATTTTAACTGCTGTTGCCACTGCTATCTCTGTCTCATGCATGCATGCACACCCCCCCACACACACACATACACTCCACGCACTCTCGCACGCACACACACACACACACACACACACACACACACACACACACACACACACACACACGCACACTCTTTTCTGTTTTTTTTTTCTATTTTAATTTTACTCTCGCTAAACAATAAAGGTGCTCCTTAGCGAGTGTAAAATAATGGTAGCTGTTAGCTTTCTTACACTCTGAGCTCCACGGCAGCATAATATGTTGCCATGAAGTGACCGACTCATTTTTCAGCAGGCATTACTTGTGTATTAACATCCTGATTGGCGGATGTTTGTTTCCCAAACCAGGGTTTAATGTATGGTTTGCACATTCTCTAAGAATATATAACTCCATTACGGTTATTATCTTATAACTTATGTGGTATGGTACTTTTTTTCCCTCATTATAAACATAGTTTATAAAGTTTCCTATTACATGTGACAGGATATAAGGTTATAACAGCAAATGCATGCTAAATGTGGTTATCATCTTGCTCCCACTCTCTCTGCAGTGCACTAATTAAAATATTTTCATGCAAAATAAATATATCTGAACAAATTAAAAAAAATACCCTGTCAAGCCTGCCACTCTTATAACAGCATTGAAAAGAAATATAATGTTTGGTGTGCCACTGAGATAAAAATCATTAATTGAACTCTGGCTTGAACTGGTTTACCCTGTACTTTGAGACAGCTCCCCACCCCATGGAAAGTAATAGGAAGAGACAAGTAACATCAGATACACAGAAACAGAAAAAAAATTGTAACGAGTTCTAAACTGCAGAACTCGTCCTTGGGAAGATTTTTCTGCTAACCCAATGCAGGTGGATCTTTTTAAAATCTCATTTTAGACAAGCACTGTAAAAAGGGCAGCCAGTTATTACATAAAATAATGTTTTTTTGGTGGAGAACAAAATGAGAATATAATTGACGATTATTTTTCCCATAGGAAGTCAGACTATTATTTACTGTAATAACCTACAAGTTACTATAGCAAATATGGGCTGGTTTCCCATATTCTGCATAAGCCACAGACTCCTTTTACATGTCAGTAAACATTGCTCAGTGGAAAGCTGAATTCCTTCTGTTTTACAGTATTCTGTATAAATGATGTTGGAAACAAATCCAGCAATTATATAAGATAAATGGATGGAACAGTCTTTAAAAAGTCAGTTTTAGCCCAATTTCAGGACAGGATGCTTTATTCAAAAGCTTTTTATCTTCTGGAATTATGTAACATCTCACCCCTTAGGCATGTATTAGATGTGAGATCTTCTGTTATTGTGAAGTAAATAACTGTGTGGTGTTTTCCCACTGCAGTACTGCTTATGATTCAATTGTTAGGTCTAGCATTACACCTGTAAATCTTCAGAGAAAACAACTGATTTGCCAGTGCTCCTTTGAACCTGAAAAATCAGACGTGCTTTGCTAGAAAATAGGGTTAATGTAATTTTTGACTCAGACCACAGTATGTTAGCTTTACAAAAAACAACATCCAAAACCCAACTGTAGAAAGCAATTGGACTTATGTGAACTGCAGTAGTCCTTATGCTCATGTGACTAATTTTCTCCAACAATGCAGAACTGAGCACCGTTTTCTCAGAAATACATACAACATGTTTAGGTATTTGCATGGAGTTAATAGCCAGCACAATAACTTATTGCACATAGCCAACAGAATTACATTGAAGACAATCTAAATTTCAAAATGCAGGTTATTTTAATGGCAATAAGAATATTTACTAGAACTTATTTTGCCAAAATGCATGTCAGTGAGTAAGATTAATCAAATATAAACAGGGTGAATGATATAATGCAGCTTACTAAATGTGACATAGCTGGCACACTCTCTTCCTTTCACAACTATGGGTAGTTGTTCACTAAAATATTAACACATGGCGTTAGTTTCCAGTATAGGACAAGTACCTGCATGTCCTCCCTGCAGTTGGATGGGCGTTCGAAAGACATGCGTAAATGGGCGTGCCTTCGTTGAAGATTGGACATCGAGCTGGCACCTCGGCATTCATGAAAATCTACTGCCAATCATTAGCGGGCCGGAGTTTCGCTGTGGTGACCCCTAACTGGGAAAAGCCGAAAGATGAACAACAACAACAACAACCTGTGTGGCTGGCTATGCAGGCAACTGCTTAGCAGGTGGCAGCACCTTTTGCTTTCTCTAACATTACTGCTTGCACTGACTGATTTTGTGGGTATTACTTATGTTTGGATGGACGTGTACAAGAACTGCTACATCATCAAGTACATATTTTGAGGGGTATGGAAAGACATTATGCTAAAAGTTTCTAAAATTATAACCATAGAACTAAAGTTTTAGCTTAAAGTTTTTCCCAACCCTCTCATCCTTCTCTTGTCATGGTCTTAAAAGGGTGTGTCTCTTGCCCCTTATGGTAATCTGACTACCAAAGTCCCTTCCTCCACTCTTTCATTGCTATTGTCTTCTATGACCTATTTAAGTACTTTCCACAAATTGTTTTCCATATATCTATAATAATAAGTGCCCATCCAGCAAACCAGTATAGCACTTCAGTAAACCTCCCTTCCTACAAATTGTCTCCTGCTCATTTTCCCAGAGCTCCTATCTGCTTGGTGCCCTTATCACACTCAGAGGGGTCCTAAGTTAATCCTGCTACATCCTTGGTAGATGATATTTATTTTATTGTTTTGTACTTCAGTTAGCTGTTTGGGATACTGCTGCTTTATTTTTGCTTTCTTTGTTGATTTTGCCTTTAAATCATTCTAAAGGTCCCTAGTACTTTGAATTGCCTTGTCAAGGTAGTTTGTTTAAGTTTTGTTGTAAAATTACACTTGAGGCAATCTTTTTGATGTTTTAATGTCAAGAGGTTAGCATTGTCCTGTACAGATACAAATTCCCAGAAAGTAAATGTTATGTATATAACTACCGTGCTCACAGATAATCATTTAATCCTTATAGAAACAAACACAGAATGTGATAAATGCATGCACACAATTTCAGTGGAGGCAAAAATCTTGCATATAAACAAGGTTTTCAAGAGTACGGACACTACATTCAGCACAGATAGTGTCTGCCACACATAGGCCAACTCATACTGAGGCACTAAAAAGCAATCTTCCCAAACCTCAAAGAGCCCCTAAGCCTGTAAATGGCAATGCCTATCCTCAGCAATCCCTAAAGTACTCACCAAAAGCAACACCAAACACCACATATGCTCCTACACCCAGTGGAGCCACAAGAACAAAGCCCATAAGGCAAGCCAACACATTACCAAGTACTATTGTTATAGGAGATTCCATTGTATGATACACAGATGCCTCACTCACCAGACTGAAGAAGGAGAAGATAAAGGTTAGTTGCTTATCTGGGCACAGAATCCACCAAGTCATGTACACACTGAAGTCACTACACCAAAGGTGCCAGTATGATTCTATCATAGTCCATGTGGGAGTAAATGACCTGGGACAAACTTTCCTGGACTATATGAAGACAGACATTGTTGATCTCTCTGAATATGTGTCTCAGGCAGGTATGTGCCTTGCATTGAGCAGCATTCTACATTCTACCTTCACCAAGGATGATGCCACAGTATGGACAAAAGATGATTGACTTCAATAATTAACTTAGTTGCTGGCGTCTTTCCAGGGGATTCAATATTTCTCAACATGGGAGGACATGGTTAACAAACCACGTGCTTTGCAAAGGATGGCCTGCACCTGTCTCCCCTAAGCTTCCAGCTATTAGTTAAAACTTTATTCACCCCTAGTGCCTTTTTTAGGCAATGCCAAATTGACAAACCTACAGACATAGCAAATAAAACCCAAAGAACCCTAAAGGTGTTACTGCTCACTGCTAGGTGCCTAAACAAGAAACTCCACACCCTACAAGCTCTCATCACTCTGGAGAAAATAGACATTTGTGCTGTTACCAAGACATGGTTTAAATCTGCAGAAAGTACTCTGGCAGTGCAAGGCTTCAATGCCTTCCACAAATTTAGACCATCAGCTGCACAGACAGGGACAAAAGGTGGAGGAGTCTCAATCTGCATTAGCAACAAGCATAACTCTAGGTTGGTTAAACAGGACAATGCCTTGGAATTTATCCATGTGCAAATCACCATAGACAAGGTCCCATACCATATCCTATCAAGCTATAGGTCACCCTCTATTTCCCTAAAATCCCATAGGTTGTACGTACACCTACTGCAGACACTCACCATTAAACCAAATACCATATATATGGGAGACTTTCATTAACCCTTTATTAAATGGGAAACATACACTGCCTCATACTTGCAACTACAAGAATTCCTGGACTTTATTAACACAAATACCCTTGACCAGGTAGTGCGCATACCCAGCAGAGATTTAGACACACTGGATCTGGTACTTACCAGTATTCAAGAGTGCGACAGCCCCCTAGTATCACGTCCTCACTGGTGAGGTTGGACCACAAAACTGTCTCTTTTGAAATAAAAATCAACTTGGTAACCCTAGAAAACCATGTAACAGTTAGGAAATGTTCTATATTAAACTATGTCCTATTAAGCGATAGTTTGTCAAAATCCAGTGCTCTTCCTAATCCCAAGTTCACATGCACAGCCATGTAAATAACTGTATAGAGGCTTCTGTATCTACTAGAAGTAAACCCAAAGCAAAGTCTAAAAACAATAAACCAAACCAGTGGTCTGAGTGCCCAAGATAAAAACTGGTAAACCTGAAGTAAGGCACACACGGAGCTCAGCAAAATGGACAACTGCTTTAATGAACAAAATCCATATCTATTTATTATATATAATTTTGATTTTAACTTTTAGATTCGTTCACCTTTAAGGTTCATGTGTTTTAATGCATTTTGCATGTGTAATTGAATTTGTTCACTCATTGGTTCATTTGAATTAGATTAGTTTATTTATTCACCAAAGGAAGAGAGGTTAGGTAGCTGATGAAGTTATTGTGACGAAAACGTACGTGGATTAACTTCATAGCGTTATTGTGCTGTTGCTTGTGCTTTGCAATTTCATTTGCTGTGCTGTGCTGCTGTGATTTAGCTTGCTGTGGATTGTTTTTGTGCTTGTTCATTAAAGCAGTTGTCCATTTTGCTGAGCTCCGTGTGTACCTTACTTCAGGTTTAAAAGTCTAAAAACAAACCACAGTGGTGGAATCCTAACCTTAATAGAGCATATAACAAAAGGAAAAAAGTCATGGCTAAAATCAGGAAAAGCAGCTTCCAAATGATAGGAGTTCTCTAATTAAACTTAACAGGAAACTAAAAGCACTAATTAAGTCCAACAAGGACAATTATGAGGCCAGGATAGTCTCACAAGCTAAAGACAAACACAAGGTCTTCTACAGCTATGTCTGAAACCTCAAAGGCAGCAAACATCAGTGTGCCAAACTGGTGGTCGTTGGTGCCACCTTCACTGAGCAGACTGTAATAACAAATTTCCTGGCTGACAAATTCAGCTCACATTTCACTGTCTGACTCCCCCTTGTTTCCCATGAAATACCTACTAACCCACCCCCAGCTATTAATAAGGAGCAGGTCCTGGTGGTGCTTGCTAAGGCCAAAAACACAGCCACAATGGCCCCCAACAATATCCCTGGATGTCTCCTAAATAGGCCGAAACATGACCTATCAGAAGCATTTGATTTACTTTTCAACTATAACCTCAGAACAAGCTTTGTACCATGAGAATGCTGGATTGCAATGGTTATCCAACTTTATAAGAGTGGATTGTCAACAGACCCCAGAAACTATTGATCTATTAGTCTGACTAGTCTAATATGCAAAGCCATGGAAGGAATTAGCATGGAAAAGATCAACAAAGCATAAGCATCCTTAAGACAATGGACCCAATCCAGTTTGGTTTTGTCAAGGGAAGGTCATGCCTACTAAACCTGGTGGACTTCTTTGAGAAGGTCACCAAGGCAATGGATGAGGGGAAAATGGTACATACCACCTACTCTGACCTGGCTAAGGTATTCAGTACAAAACTCCACTTGGGTATAGTTAGCACACTCACCAAAATGGACATATAACCCTACATAACTCACTGAATTGCCAGCCGGCTCATAGACAGGACCAAGGAAATAATGATTGGTGAGATCACTTCCACTAAGGAACCAGTCACCAGTGGAGTATCTCAGGGCTCAGTGTAGGGACCTGTCCTATTTGGCATCTACTTCTTGAAGGTAAAGGCTATTGTCAAGGGCCTTTGGCTGACCAAGTTTGCAGATGACTGCAAATTGGGAGCTATCATGGATTCCTCTCATGACACTGCCATCTTACAGGGGGGTGTGACACAGACTGATGACTGGTGCCAAAGCCACAGATTAAAACTCAATGCCAAGAAATGCATTACAGTGTCTTTTGGGAAAATGGCCACCTAGGCTAATTACTTTATCTATAAGACACCCCTAAGACTTGATCCACAAGTCAGGGATCTGGGAACATATGTAAACAACAATTTGGCCTTTGGCCAACATGTGGCCAATATAGTAAGAAAACCATTCAGTGTCGCCTAACATATAAGTACAGGTCTGGTATCCAGGTCCAAGGAAATCATGTGCCACTTTATTCAGCTCTTATCACACCCATCATTGAGTATAATGCCCCCCTTCAGTATGTACCTGACTAGACATATGCAACAGGTGGAAAGCACACAAAGATTCCTAACAAGGGGAATCCAGGGTATAAACACACTGTCCTATACTGATTGCCTTAAAGCCCTACTTCTATACTTGGTCACTTACATGTTACTGATAGGTGATCTATACCAGGCATCCAAGGCACCCTTGGCTCCAACTCTGATAGACTTTTTTTTGTACAGTCACAAAATGAACAGCCTCAGAACCATTAGATCCATGGATTTAAATTTTGTGACATTAATAAGACATGTTGGTGAGACAGATATGTGTCACAGAAGATACCATACTCTGAAACTGACACCCCAGCCATGTGAAGCAAAGTCCATTGACCAATGGATGGGAAATCAGAAATTCATCCCAAGCTTGGCCCCCCCCCAAATTTTTGATAGACAGAGGCAGAGAGTAATACCCAAACTATCTTACTCTCCACATAACTCTGAACTCTTCTATTTACCTTGCTCCCCTTATCAGATCTGTCATCTCTCCGTTCTATAAAACATTATCCTTGAATTGTACCTGCAAGAACTTCAGTCCAAGACATCCGGATTTGCTGATAGTTTTTTGTCACTCGGGCTCACTCCATTCCTGTACACCCCTACTTTCATTTTATTTATAGCTAACCACACAAACCCCTCCCCCAGAACCATCCAGTCAAAACAAGAATCCTAAAGTACACCCAAAATAACCAATCCACTCACATCATAGTAGCAACTCACCTACAACTACTACCTCCACTTCAATCTTGCCACCCGAACACATTCTACTCTACATTTTATTTCTTTATCACACCTTAACAAACAGCAGCTACCCCAAAATGCATTCAATACATCCTATATATATTTTAACACTCACCCTAATAACACATCTCACCTCATACCAGGAAAACCTTGATCCCAACCTACTTGCTCAAACACCCATCCAGACCTACACCACTCTTCCCAGCCAAACATCTTTTTACATGTCTTTCCCCATCTATAATCACTCTATGTTAGAACTAACACCTTTTAGGATACAGCATAATACTACAAAAAGCAGCACTTCCCTACAATACAACCTACTCATATCCAAGTATCTCCCATCCATTATTTATATTACAGCACAAGTAATACTTAGTGGAGACATACATCCAAATCCCAGCTCTCCAGCTAACCCCATGACATTAATCATGTCAAAATCAACCTAACAGCCCCTAGAAAACCAACTGACCTTCTAATTCTCAACATCAATATCAGAAGCATTCTTAGCAAAATCAAGGAACTACATACCACCCTATTCTTTTATTCCCCAGATATCATAGTCCTTACTGAAACATGGCTGAAACCACACAACAAAGACAATGAAATAGTCCCACCAGGATATGCTCTACTTAGAAAAGACCATACTAACAAGAGAGGTGTCAATGTTGCCATCCTTTTCAAAAACAACCTTATCATTGACTTTCTTAACATAAACATCCCTACTTTCAACAATGCCAAAACCCTACTTGTAAAGCTAAAGCTTCACCCTCAAAAGCAACTGAATATACTAGGTTCATACATCCCTCCCGGGGACAACATAAGGACACTAGTCTCCATAACCCATTGGGCATCAGAATCCCTCCCCCATGAGACACTCCTGTTAGGTGATTTCAACATAGACTGGGCTTCAATAAACTCACCCCTCCCTACTACTCATATAAACCTACATGGATTTACCCAGATTATTTATTTAGTTTTATTTTACATTTGTTGACCGGGCTAGTCTAGCTGGATATATGTCAATTTTCAGTAGAGGCCCGGGGAGAAAAGCTCCACAAGCATCAGACAAGATTAAAAATATTTAAAATTACAAAATGTTAAGATTAAAAATACAATAACAGTTACAAAACATTAAAGTTCAGTTACAGATACATTAAAGTTAAGATAAAATACAGATACATTCTTTTTTTACACTGTGGGAAAGTAATAGAAGGAATAGGGAGATTCCCAGAACAACAAAGTCATTAGTAAGGAATGGGAAAGGAGACAAGTTATAGAAGAGAAGAAAATCAGGAATGGGAGAGAGTAGTAAAGGGGAAGTTACCCCTCTAGCAGAAGCAGGTAGGATGTCTGTTAGGTCTAGCTTGGGTATGCTAAGTCCCACTTAGAGGTAGTAACCTTAGAAGTGACAATAATGTAAGGTGGAATAGCTTAGAAAAATGTATTGATGTTGAAAACAGGAGGAGAAGTATTAGTCAGGGTTGGTACAGGGACAGAGCCAGTGGCTAGTAAGATAAAATTTAAGTTTCTTTTTGAAAAGTAAAGTAGAGGAGATACAAGTGAGGTCACCAGGCAGTAGGTTCCAGCTTTTACCCAAAGTATTAGAGAAAAGGGAAACTCCTGCTTTATTATTGGGTTTATGCGTGGATACTAGTAGTTTATTAGCTGAGTGTAGATTGGAAATATTTTTGTATGGACTGATAAGATTTGTAAGAATTGGTGTTTTCTCTGGATAATAAAGGATTTTTATGGGAAGTAATTACTTGCTGAAATAAGAACTGATTGTGTAGTTCCAGCCAACCGAGTTGGTTTAAATTTAGGCAGTGGTGGGTTCTAAATGGGGAGCCGGTAGCAAATCTGGCTATACTGTTGTAGGAGATTGACAGCTTTTTGAGGTTAGTTTTTGATAGATTTGTGTATATAGGAGAGGCATAGAAGAGAGTGGAGATGAGGTGGGTGTGGGCAATAGTAGTTCTGGCTGTAGGAGTGAGGAAGGGCTTAAATTTGTAGAGGGAGCTTGACTTTCGGTTTACCGATTTTATTGTGGTATTGATATGAGTATCATAGTTAAGGTTGTGGTCAATAGTAACCCCTAAGAGTTTGGTTGTTGTGTCTGGAGAAATGACTGTGCCATTTTTGGATTTTATAGAGAAGTGAAATGGGGTGGACTTTTGTGTAGGAGTAAATAGCAGTAGTTTAGTCTTTTTAGGATTGAGGAGGAGACAGCGCTGCAAAAAACAATCTTCTACAAGCTCAAAGACACTTTGGGTAAGGGCATGGAGTTCAGATGTTGTTGTAGCTGAGGAGATTAAAGTGGAATCATCAGTGTATTGTATGGTTACAGATTGGGGAATACTAATAGCTAGATCATTGATAAAGATGGAGAATAGAATAGGGCCTAAGATAGATCCTTGGGATATACCAAGAGAGACAGGAAGAAGGGTGGATAGAGTGTTTTCCCAGAGCACTGCCTGTTGCCTATTATCTAAGTAGGACTTGAACCACTGTAGTGCTTGAGTGTCAAGTGAGAGGGATTTCAGAAGATTCAAAAGTATTTGATGATTAATCATGTCAAACGCTTTTGAAAGATCAATGAAGATAGCAGAGGACAGGATATTATTGTTACGGTTTTTGTTGATGTGGTCAGTAAATGAAAGGAGGGCAGTAGTAGTGCTATGGAAGGGTCGAAAGCCATGCTGAGAGCTAGCTAATAGGCCATTTCAGAGAAGGTGGTCAAGTAGTTGGCGGTGGATGCATTTTTCCATGATTTTAGCTAAGGGAGAGGTAGGGCAATTGGACGAAAGTTGGAAAGTTCTGTAGAGTTCCCACCCTTATGAAGGGGGATAATATGTGAGATTCTCCAGATGGTTGGGATGGTACATTCTTTTATGGTTCTGTTAATTAGGATTGAGATAGGGTAAGCAATAACTTTGGCTGCAACTTGAAGATACTTAGCAGGTAGTAGGTCTGCTGAGGGGGTAGAGGGTTTGAGTTTTTGTAGTAGGGCACAGATGAGGGAAGTAGGGACAGGTTGGAGTTGGAAAGTGGGTGGAGAGGTAAAGGAGGAGGGGGAGGATTCGTGGATACAGGAGGTAGTGAGTTGGCAAGAGACTGGATAGCTTCAGTAAAGAAGTTGTTGAAGGAGTCAGCAATTTGATTGGGAGTGTCGTGGATTTTTCTGGGGGGGGGGGTGTCTTAGTGCTGCCTGGATGAAGGAGTCTATTGATCCCTGACCAGAATTTCTGTGGGCTTTGTTGGTTAGTTTGCTGGAGTTGAAAGAAGAAGTTTTGTTTTGTCTAATAGAATAGATACTTTAGTAGAGTTTCTAAGTTGTTTAAATTTTATGTGATCAGATGGGTTCTTTGAAGAACGCCATCTACACCAAAATTTGTTTCTCAGCAAAATCTTTTGTTTGGTTTCTTTTGTAAGCCATGGTGCAGTTTTGGTCCGATTCCTAAGGGTGCAGGAAGGGGCGTGGAAGTTGAGGATTTCAAGGAACTTAGAATTGAAGTAAGCCACTACTTTCTGTAGTTGGAGGTGTTTCAAGGGTGACCAGTTGCATAGGCTCAGTTCATTTTGGAAGTGTTCAGGGTTAAAATGTTTATTGGAGCGAGAAGTTCTGTAGGTTATAGGACAGGGTTTATTGGTCTTATGTCGAATTAAATAAGTTAAAGAGTGATCACTCATGTCATCGGGGAGGATGCCTACCATGTAGATTGGGGACTGAGTATTTATAAGGATCCAGTCAAGGATTGATTCTTTGTTGGTGGGTTTATGGATTCGAGTGGGTGAGGTGACAATTTGAGAGAAGCCATGAAGGTTTATATGGTTAGAAGAGTTATCATTATTACAGGTATTCCAGTCAATATTAAAGTCACCTAGGACAATTTTTTCTTGAGGATAGTTAGTAGACTGCCAGCTGAGGATGTTTTCAAGGGAGTTGATGTTATTACCTGGAGGAAGATATGAGCATAAAATATAGACTTACAAGTATTTAGTTGTAGCTTGGTGAAAAGAATTTCGGAATTGGTATTAGCTGGAGGACAAGTGTCTAGTAGTGTAAGTTGGAGCCCTGTATTATATATTAAGGCCACGCCCCCTCCATTCTTGTTAGGGCGATCAGTTCTTAAAATACTACATCCTGGAGGAGTGATTTCGTAGACCTGGGTAGATGGTTTGAGCCATGTCTCAGTTAAATGTAGAATGTCAAAGTTGTGTACCTCAAGTAGGGCATGAAGGTGAGTTATTTTATTGTTAATACTATGTATATTTAAGTGACCTAATAAGAGGGAGCTAGGAGGCTTTGTAGGGTTGTGTATGGAAGCAGAGGAAGGACTGATTGTGTAGGAAGGGGTGTTATTGGTAGGGCCAGGGTTGGGATGAATGTCACCATCTATAAGGAGGTGAAGGTGTAATCTGTAAGTGTGAATAAGAGTAAGATTCAGTAATTTATGTGCTCTCTTGACTTGGTAGTGTTTGTAGGAAATATGGGTGGCTCTATGATACATTGGGAGGAAATAGTTGGGTTGTTTGTTATGTTTATGTGTTTCAGGGTGGTTGATAGAGCAGGAAGGGAGGTTTGTTTTGAGGGCTGGTGGAAGTAGAGCAGTGAAGATGTTCATAGGAGGTTAAGATATATGAAAGGAAAAGGAGAGGGAGAATTAAGAAAAGAAGTAGGGGTGTCAGGTATGGGGATGTAGGTGAAATAGGCATAGTGCTTAAGAAGCAGAGAGTGGGGAGTGAGAAGGTTAGAGTAGAAGATGTAATGGAAGGAGGGATGAGCTAGAGGGAAAACCTTAATGGGGTGGGGAATGTGACTGACGGTTAGGGGAGTAGGAGTGGTTAGTGAGGTATAAGGCTAGATGCATTGGGGTGGGTGGAATTTGGGGGTAGGGTAAGGGAGCAGAGTGACCCTGCAGGGTGAATGGAGCGGGAAGAGCCAAGTAAGGAGGAAAACCAGCCTGTGAAAAACAATCAGTGGAAATGCTGACTGCTAGAGGTAAGTTTAGGTGCAGGTAAGTAAAGGAGGTGATAGATGCAGTAATAGTCTGGGTAAGTTGGGTCGATAGGTAGATGAAGGTGAAAAATGGAAGCTTAAAGTAGGTCTAGGCAGAAATAAGTAAGGTATACAACTAATTACGTGCAATGAAATAAGTAAGGTAAAACTAATTTCCTGAGTGTTTCAAAAATGGGGGAGTGGAATAGATGAATAAGGAAGAGGGTCCCATCTAGTGGGTAAAAGCAATAGTACAATATTAACACATGGAAGGAAAAAAGTGGATCTAATAGTAGGGAAGGAAAATAGTAAAGCAAGGTGAAGGCTGCGAGAGGGGGTAGGGGGGAAGTAAAGAAGTAGAAAAGAGTATGGCTGCTGGCTATCCTTTTAATGGAGGATTATTAAATTAACCTAATGTTTAGACAAATATACATTACATAAAGCAGCTAACATCCACCGGAGCTCCAGGGATGCGCAGCAGCCAAGAGTAGGCAGAGAATCATCCAAATCACCTAGATCATCCCAACCCCAACTAGGATTGACAATGCCTCCAAAAAGGAATCTATTTTTGATTGGATTCTCACTAATCGCCCATCCATATCACAGTATGCTGGCACATTACCCGATACCCTTAGTGATCACCTCCCTACTTTTCTTCTAAGGCAACAAATCAAACCAAATAAAAACAGTCCCCTTCAAACAAATACACTACACTAAAAACTTCAGAGCAGAAGACCTACTGCTAGCCCTCAACCACTGCAATTGGTCGCCACTACGATACCTCCCCTGGACAAGGCAGTTGACCATTTCAACTCCACATTTCTAGACATACTTAAACAACTTGTTCCTCTAAGAACTGTTCAAAGTCCAACTCTGCTCCATGGCTCACCAAGAGTTCCCATCTCCTACTAAAACAAAGAGATAAAGCATGGAATACCTGGCATCAAAACAAAGCTAATACTAATAGGCAAAGATTTCTTGAATTAAGTAATAAAGTAAAAAAAAAATTAGAACAGATAAAAAAAATTACATTAATATACAAAGAAATACAAAACCAACCCTCAAAAATTCTGGGCTACTAAAAGCAATATTCTCCAGCCAGGCAAAACCAGTACCCCAACCCCAAACATTGACCCTTCTGAAAATATTATTGCAACACAATTCAATGAATATTTCACCAATTCCATTTTGAAACTATCAACAAATTCTAGCTCCGCAACCCTCCCACACAGAAATTCCACAGACAACCAAAACTATTTCTCCTTCCAACCAGTTCAAACCAGTACAGTCCACAGATACCTATCCAAACTAAAACCCACTACACTGGTCACTGATAAACTCCCAGCAGAATATATCCGGATTGCAGACAAAGCTATCTCCTACCCCTTCTCTATACTAATAAATAGGCCGATCTCTGAGCAAAAAGTCCCAATCCACTGGAAAATCTCTCATATAATACCTCTGCACAAAGGAGAAAGCTTGACTGAATTGTCAAACTACTGCCCAATAGCCATCCTATCCCCACTCTCAGAAATACTAGAGAAATGTATTCATTCCCAAATATTAAAATTCCTCCTCTCTCACGATCTTCTAGCAAAAACTCAGGATGGCTTTCGACCTGGCCATAGCATCATCACTGCCCTTATCAATTTTACCAATCATGTTACTCAACAAAGAAATGCAGATAATCTAGCATCAGCCATTTTTGGACCTCTCAAAAACATTTGATACAGTCTCCCATAGCAAACTACAGTTTGCCCTTTCAAAACTGAAACTAAATAACTCTGCACTCCTATGGTTCAAAGATTATCTTTCTAACAGACAACAGGCAGTTAAATGTCAGGACAACTTATCCCTCTTCTCCCAGTCACCTTATGAGTGCCTTTAAGATCCATTCTCAGTCCTGTGATATTCACAATGTTTACAAATAACCTCCACAAATCCACCCTTCATGCAAGCTTAGTCCAGTACGCGTATGACTCTACCCTAATCTGCTCCACACCCCCCTCTCTCCAGCTTCTACAGAAAATAACCCAATAATCCTTTTCTGCAGTTGAAACCTGGTTAAGTAATTCCCAGTTAATACTCAACCTCCCCAAAAAACAGCTTATGCTCTTTCATCCCTCTAAAGTTATAGACCCCATTCCCCCATTCACTATCATTGCTTCTGACAACACCCACAGCACACCAGTTGCACACACCAAACTACTAGAAGTTGTTATTGACCAAAACATGAAATTTGACAAACATTTGCACTTGTTTCCCCCCTTTCCTGTAACTAGTCCTGTCCATATACTGATTTGCTGTGTCCAAGACTGTTTGTAAGCTTCTGAGCCCCCCCCCCCAAGTCTTTCTGTGTTGGAGGGAAGCCTTCTATCTTATCTGTGGGAGTGGTAAGCACTAGGTAGCCTATCTACCACAAGAGGAGTGGTTCCTGGCCTAGAAATTGTAGTTTATTGGCCGTTTGGACAATTTTTCCATCTCTTTCAACTTTCCGGTTTAAAAGCCCCCGTTTGTGCTTGTTTCTTGCCTTTCCTGTAACTAGTTTAGTCCAGATACAGACTTGCTGTATCCAGGACTGTTTGTAAGCTTCTGAGCAGTGCCAGAGTCTGCACTTCAAATTTTCCCGTAGATCTACTAGCTCTCTCCTCTCCTGCACTTATACAAGCTTATTAGTCTAGCACTTTACCAGACTTCTTGTAGCAATTATTGTAGCACACAAAAGTGCTACCAGCACTAAATGTTCTACAAGGAAACAGATCCAGCACTTATTATCAATGCCCATCCATCCGGGCATGTCTAAAGGTCAGTTCCCTGTGCTTTCTCCTATTAACCTGATGAACCTGGGCTTCCTGAGGAAATGTAGCAACTGCCTCATGTACACCGACAACCCTGTCCTCTTACCTTCCAACACACAGACTTGCGAGAGATGCACTTATATATCCAAACTGGAAGCCACGCACTCTCCAGCCAAGACTGGAATAGCTGGTCAAGAGGAGAAGGTCAACACTTGCGCCACACCACATGGAACATGCATCCCTCCAGAACACACACCAGCACTGCCTTCACATAAAAACACAAACCACACACCCACCTTCGCGGAGGCTCTCAATAAAAATCTACCCAAGCAGCAAAGACCTCCATGGCAGAAACACATTCGACCACCACAACACAACACTAATTATGAGACACATAACTCTCCTAAACAGTGTGACACTCAACCAAAGCTGCTAAGGCAAAACAACATGCCCAACACACTAGTCATAGGTGACTCAATAGTAAGGCTCACTGATGTCCCACTCACTAGGTTGAATAAGGAGAATGCTTTTAACTGCAGACAAATCAGTTACTTGTGCAGATTAGTTAATAGCAATAAAATACACTCGAAGACTAAAAAGCAGACAATAAAAGTGCTATATATTAATTGTTAAAAACAATCTGTATAAATAATCGAAAAAAAAAAACAGGATACTTGTATATCTCAGTTAACAGCTGCGGTCAACAACTTATCCACTCTGCTCAGTGTGTATAGACAAAAACCCTATCAAAGTTAGGGCTTAAATACCAGAAGAACAACTTTTTTTTTACAAAACACAAAAGAACCAGCCCCCACTCAGCAGACTATTAACAAAATCTAGCAAAGTTAAAGAGGCTTCAGCTAGAAACAATAGCCTACAGACAGTAGCACTAGAGAAAGCAAAGATTTGTAAAGATACAGAATGCTTTTAACTGCAGACAAATCAGTTACTTGTGCAGATTAGTTAATAGCAATAAAATTCACTCGAAGACTAAAAAGCAGACAATAAAAATGCTATATATTAATTGTTAAAAACAATCTGTATAAATAATCGAAAAAAAAAACAGGATACTTGTATATCTCAGCTAACAGCTGCGGTCAACAACTTATCCACTCTGCTCAGTGTGTATAGACAGAAACCCTATCAAAATTAGAATGTAATAAACCTCTGTTTACTGTAACTAAAGTAAGAAGGCCACAATTCCATCTATGGAAGTTCAAGTTCTTTTTTTTTGTTTCCATACCAAAACATTCATAGTCTTAAAAAAGTAAGCCATTCAATGCAGCACAACATTTTTTTTTTGTATAAGGAATGCTCAACCAATTTGTTTATTGGCCTTACTGTAGTCATGTAAAGTATTTAGAATGTAACTGTAGTCTTCCAGTCATGGAGTCATCCTGTACATACCTCTCAACTGTTCAGATTTTTGCATCATATTTTTAGTCTGCTCCTTGTAAGATTTGTGGTTGTCTGGCAAATCACTGAGGATTGGAGTTACTGAAATATCTTATACATTTGAGTTTAAGACTATGGGCCAGATTCCGAAACAGTTGCTCTCAGTGTAAGTCTGCCCTGATTCTGAAAGACCTGCTGCCATTGTAAGCAACATACTTCAGTGTAAAGCATATCTATAAACAGGCTTACACTGGGAATCAGATTCCAAAAGATCTGCTTTCAGCCAGCTGTCTGAGTAAGTGGTCCTTGGAATCGCACTCTTCATATCCTTCAGAAAATGCATGCTAACACAAATCCTGTTATTCTAACAACTGTCTAAAATTATAAGAACAATATTAAAGCTTTGTCCCTATTTTTGGGACTTTGCCCCCCCCCCCCCCCCCATTATTTTAGGTTTTGCCAGTTTTCTTGATCTAAGAGTCTGACAGATGTGATCCCATATTATTTCATTATACAGTTATACAAACTTCTGTCTTATCAGACAATCGGGCATTTTTGTGCTCCTTAAGTGTTCTTCATATAATAAGTCATCTTGTGACATTCCCTAATACCAATGTACCCTTAACTGATTTTGAGAGTTCAGTCTTTGTTTCAAGATCACTTCCAATCAAAATTGTTTAAAGCCATTTTATTTCATTTTTATAAATATAAGGGATATTAAGGAGAACTACCACTTTTGTCTCTTATTCTCATTCCAGTCCTCATTGCTGCCCTTCCACATTTTATTTCCATGGTAATTTTTTTTACAAATATATTCAGAATTTTAGGGAGACAATTCATAATATCTGATTCTGAGATATTTCATCTATATCTGGAATATCTGATACTGCTATTATACTTCTCAATACTAACCTGATTGCATTCTCAACAAAACAACGTAGCAACTAAAATGGACCAACACTATAGTAAACCAAGTCCATGAAAAAAATTTACTAACTCCAAAGGACATTATTTAAAAGTACACTAACATAAAAGGATATATATTCTACGTGTTTCAGCAGATTGGGGTGTAGTGGGGTAGTTATTTGATGAAAATCTTCCACTCTACCAAAATTACCACTAACCACTGAAGTGTAAGTGCTACTCGCACCATTAAGTAGTTTTGTGGGATTCCTGTCTAAGTTAGCCCCCTCATGTACTGTTAATGTTGTAGGTCAAAGAGGTGGGAATTTAAATAATAAACTAGAAGTTTGCAAATACAATTACATTTTGTGCTTGCAGATAGACTATGAACCTGGACTAAATGCCAGTGTTAGCATTAAACCTATCTTAAAGGTGAAGCAAACCTGCTTGTAATAGCTAATGCACATTTTCTATTTATTTTACCTTTTATTATTGCTTAAAAGTTTTTGTAAGGTTTTTATCTAAGAACTGTCAATGATTCTTAATGCTTTTAAATGTATTGGACATGATATAATGACTGGGCTGTGTCATATGATTTATTTGAATGTTTTATAAATTGGAATGTTAGTGATATTTTGTTTTTAATGCACTCAAGAAGGGTTGTTATACCTGAAAGCTTTGCTGCTGTTTGTTTGTTACTGTTAAGTATTATTGCCTGGCATTTCTACAGTCTTCGTTTGTTCTTTGGAGTACATTCTCAATAAAAGCCAGCATGTGGTTCCTGTCAAAGTAATATTACTTGTACATTTGTCTTAAAATGAATTTTAGAAAAGGGAGCTATGATCGTATTAACACATTGTAATTCAGTGTTTGCATTACTTCATTGTCTTTGTCATTATTTTTACCTCTATGCATGTTTTCTGCTATTTCTGACATGTATTAGTCCGTCAGTTGTTTTCCGCTTCTCTGAGTCTTTCTATCCACATTCACATTTGTGACTGGGATAGATTTAACTTTACCTCTTTTCTTATTTCCATCCATTTTTTTGTTTCACACTACTACTAATCTTTTCAGAAAATGTATCTACATTTATTGTCTTCCTTACCATTACTAACATCATTTTCAGAATATTTTCTTCCTTAATAATTCATGGAACCATCTGTCTTCATAAAAATACATTGATCAGAATGTTAACAAACCTTGAGGGGGTTAATATTAGATTCAGTTTCAGAATAAGCCCACAGTTGAGAAGATGAATACACCCATCACAACCTTTAGTTGTGTTGCTATTAACAATCTTAATGGTTAGTGAGACAAAGGTAAAAACAGTCATTTTGTTGTTATTTTTTTAACATTTGTAGCTAAACTTCGGCTTTTGTTTGGTTTTGATGATCCAGTGTAGTCCTTTGTTTTTACAATTAAATTTATTGACTAGAACTAAATGACAGCAAACTCCACTTTAATCCAGCAGGGCAGGACATTGGTGCAGTGGCTAGCATTGCTGCCTCATAACATTTTGTTCCCCAGTTCATCTCTTTGCTAGAGTGCCTTCTCTGTGGTGTCTGCATGTCCTCCCTGTACCTGCATGTGTTTTTGCTGAGTGCTTGCTTTCCTGACATTTCTCAAGGATGTTATTGGTTGGTTATTCTCATAGATGTATCATGTGAGGGTGAGTGTGCATTTGTATCTTGAGATGGGTGACATGGGTCTGTGTTCCATTCAAAATGAGTTTTTATGCTTTGTACCCACTGGGTACCAGGACTCTGAACTGATCCCAAATTGAATTAAGTAGCTTATTACAGAATAAAAGAATGAATTTTGCTTTCAAAAAGCACAAACTTGTAACAGCAACTGGACTCAAAAAGATAACAAATACACAACAACACAATTGTTCTGCTCTCCAATAAATTAGATGTGCTACCTTTCTAAACATTTGCAATTGTTATCTCAGCTTTTACCTCTGTTTCAGTTATAAAATATAACACATACCATTAACAATCACATTTAGTTGGAAAAATATTCTTAAACAATATCACATCATCTTCAGTGCATGCCAAAGATATCCACAGGACCAAAAGAAGTTATGGTCTAGTTAAACACAGAACAAGAGTTCATTATGCTTTAATGTAAACTGCTTGCTGTATTTATTGTTAATAAGCAAAGTTTTATGAATTTGTAGGCTGCTTCACTAATACACATAAAACTCCATTACAGCAATACTCCACTTGGTTGGACTCTTCAGACTTTTCCATATCTTAGAAAGGATGCCTACCATATCAGGAAGTTTGTGGCACCGATCTTCATTGTTTGGACTGTTATAGATAAATTACATCATGCAGATCAAAGGAATGTTGGTGTTCTTAGTTTAGGATCTAGAGCTTCTCTATACTCCAGAAAAGTCAATCAACATAACAGTAGGTTTGTGGCATTGTTGTGTCATTTTCTACATTGCACTCTTATGCAAATCTATGATGTTAAAAGACATGCCTAGTCATTGTATGCTTCAAAAGAACTTCTATTAATTTCCTTTTAGATGATATTACCATGCTCATTATGTATTTACTATCTGCATTGTTTATTTACACTTTTTATGTCATTGTTGTATATTATTCTTTGTATTTCACTGCTGCATGTTAATTTTTGATTATTTCTCTGAATTTCACTGCTGGGTGTTATTCTTTATATTTCATTGCTCTGTATTAGTCTTTCTTTTTGACTATTTTACTTTGACAGTTACAAAACAGCTGTCAAACCATGGCAGTTCAATCCAATACTGTACTGTCAGGATTAGAGAATCTCGTAAGAAGCTTTATAGAAGTGTAATTTCAGTGTGAGAGAAATTAATTCTTGTTTTTTATTGGACTTCCATTATTGTTTTTATTGGAATTTATAAGAAGTAATAATATAATGTCTTTGAGGTTTCACCAATCATGTTTCAGTATTCTGGAAGGCCATTTGGTGTCATTACTGCACAATGAGGGACTTGCTGGCAAAATCATGAAATGCTAATCTTTCTTAGTAAACCAGACTTTATGCCAACCACACAAGTGTAACACAATCGCCATTGTGATGGAGATGCTCATTGCTAATGTGTGTTATTCTTGTTTGGCAAGCTGGCTAGGAAGCTACTGGCATGATGTGCCAAATGTAGGGTGACCCTTATATATGAATATCTTGCAATAACGCACAAGGGATCACTGCTTACCTGAATTTTGTTGTATCTATTTTATACAATGAAGCATGACAAAGCATCAAAATATTTAATAGTGAACAAATATATAACTTTATAGCTAATCCCACAAAATAATGAACTAGCAGAAGAGCAAATATAACAAAAGCGAATAAAACCTGCAGGAGTAATAAACTGCAATTACAAAGATACACATGTTCTAAACATTTATTTTATTGTAATAAGGTATGTTGAGTCAATTTCTTGCAGTTCATCACACCTGCACCCTTAGTATGTACATATCTCCACAACCAAATGAACTATTCACACCAACTACTAAATCACACTACCTGACAATAGAAGAAATTATATATTTTGATGAAAAGCAAGCATTCTTTCTTGCACCACAATCTGGCACCCCTCAATGCTAGGTTAAGAAGCAAAAAAAAAAAAAAAAGTCAGTTGTCCAATTTGGCACTTCTATCATCTCATCTGAGAGGAGCATCAGGTCCTATTACCCTCATGCTCTGCAAAGCATTGGAAGAAGGCAAGAGTGTGCACACAGCTTACTTTCACCTGGCTAATGCATTTAATACAATACCCCTCTCAGGCATTATAACTCACTAATTTAGGTATAAACTCTTTTATCAACCATTGGATGGCCAACTGGCTCACTGATAGGATCCATGAGGTCAAAATAAGTGAGGTCACCTCCACCAAGAGACCAATCACTAGTGGAGTCCCGCAAGGCTCGGTACTGGACTTGCTCCTTTTTTACATTTATTTGTATGAAATGGAAGCAAATGCTGAAGGTTTATGGCTGATTAAGTTTGCAGATGATTGCAAGCTGGGGGTTATCATCAACTCCCCTGTAGACACTAGCATTCTTCGAGAAGGTCTATCTCTGACTAACAAATGGTGCCAAAACCATGGTCTTAAACTCAATGCTAAGAAATGCATAATTGCACCCTTTCGGAAGTCAACCTAATTACCATGATGATAATACACCCCTAAGAGTTGACCCAATGATCAGTGGTCTGGGTATGCACGTGGACAGTAACCTTACCTTCAAACACCATATGGCCACAGTGTGGAGGTAATCCTTTTGTGTTGCACAACTTATAAGTAAAGGACATGGCATCTAGGTCCAAAGAGGTCATTATCCCACTGTGTACCGCCTTTATAAGACCAATCATGAAGTACAGTGCTCCCTTTGCTATGTACCTGACCTGGCATATGCAGCATTTAGAGCGACTTCAGAGGTTCCTTACAAAAAGTATACAAGTTGTAACAAGCCTGCCTTATGCAGAGTGCCTTATAGCCCTTTCCCTCTGCTCAGTCTCCTATAGATTTCTGAGAGGTGATCAATGCCTAGCTTACAAGGCATCTGCAAACCCCACACTTATGAATCTTCTGCATATTTGTAAGTCAAACAGTACCAGAACTACAAGGTCTAAGGACCTGAATTTTGTAGATGACTTAAACAGAAAATGCTGGAGAGACACATGAGGCTGAGTTTTCCTGTTACCCAGTATAAGTGCAGCTTAGACCAGTGGATAGAAAACAGGAAATTTACACCAGGCCTGGCACCCCTGTCCCTTATAGACAGAGGTGACTTATAAATGCCTGGTCCCCAGTGTCCTATTTGGATACAGGAAATCATTATTATTTTGGGAAAACTTGGCTACACTTAGAAAAGCTTCCTGAGTCATTAGCCTAATAAAAATGTATGACTGTATGACTCCATGAGAGCAAAAAACAGGTCTCTTCTCTGATCTACTGGTCCTTCTTACATAAGGAAGAGCACAAGCCTTAAAGTTCTCATGCTCTATTATGAGGCCCCTTCCCTTATGTTTATATGAGCATAAAAAAAAAAAAGTGTTTGCTGATTATATCCTTTAAAATTTTGCACCTGGGATGGCTGCCCCTTTGCCCCACCCTTCCTGCACTTCTTATCAGTGGTGAGGGGAGCTGTGGCTCCTCATATCACAGCCTCCTTTCAAAAATACATATATTATTTTATACTTAATTTGTGAAACATTTTAACATTTTTATAAAATGAGGCATTTCCTCACATTATAGCACTCCTCCAAAAATATGTACGATTTTGCACTTTAATTAACAAGTACTCTGCATAAACACACACACACACACACACACACACACACACACACACACACACACACACACACACACACACACACAAAAAGCCAATAATACATGAAACATCCTCACATTCAAATTAGGACTTCAGAATTTACAGTTTATAAGCTTAGATTGATTAAATAATGTTCAAATTGTCCTCATGACTCGGCTCAACCAATCAACATTCCATATGTTTCATCTATTTCACATTGATGTAATAACACACATTAATAAACAATGTTATCTGTACAGTGAAATCCTTGTTAAAAAAGTCAAAAATCAATAATATATATATATATATATATATATATATATATATATATATACCAGTTGACTTTTAACTACATTTCTTTTTTGCCTCATAGGGTGGCAACTAGAATAATACAAATAAATATTGGACAAAGTCACATTTTGGTATGTATTAGATACAAAACAGTGTTCTTTCTCATTTGTAGTATTACAAATTCGTGACAGGTAAAGGTTAAAAACTCAAGAGTAGTGTTAATATATGAAACAAACTTGTTGAACCCATCCAATGTACCTGTCCAGATTTAAAAAAAAACGTCCTCCTGATATGTGAGGTACAAACCAATACTAGTTTATAAAGGACTATTAGACACAAACTGTGATTCTGAAACCCACATTCCATTACTAGTGAAAACTCTGGATGGATTCAACAAGTTATTTTCATATATTTACACTACTGTTGTTTTTTTAACTTTTACCTGTTAACTGGTGCATTTGTCGAGATTGATATTAGATGAATGTCAGTTCAGTAAAGAGAGGGATAGTTTGAAAGTTTTGTTTTTAGAGAGGAGATACCCTAAGTGTTTCTTGAATCCAATATTCAAGGAAGTTGAGGGAAGGAGATCCACCT